>NW_006159757.1:3840333-3902959 GCF_000334495.1 Tupaia belangeri chinensis
CCCTTTTCTTCTGCTTTAGATCATTTTTTTTATTCTAAAAACATGTGCCCTTAGACCTCCTTTGACTTAATTTTTCTCTTAGTTGTTTCTCATTGTTTCTTGCATGTCTCATGTCATTTTACATAATACAGATAGTCCTATAGCCCCTCCTTAAAGTTTCTTTGCATGCCACACTAGTCTCCTAATCCATATCTGCCTAGTCAAGGTTATCATCCTCAGAAGCTCCTAACATAACTATTTCTTGTTGGGTCAGTAATCCAAAAAATCTGTTAATTACTGTTTTTTATAGCTAAGTGGAGTACAGTTAAATGTTTAGATAAATAATAATGACAAAAACATAATTTAACAGTCCCAAGGTCAGCTCTGCATATTTTTTAAAAAGTTCTGCATTCCCTTTTGTTTCAAAATTCTTTAAACATCACCATTAATTTGTCCTTGAATAAGGCTAGATGAGAATTAATGGGAAAAATTTTTTAAAAAGGTGTAGACACTTTTGAATTTTGTTGCATTTAATACATTTTCAAACAGCTATCTAAACAAATCCTTAGCAATTTATTTTATTTTATATTTTTACTATTTCCCAATACAACTCCTGGACTTAAACCTATGTATATGAGGCATCACCATACATCTCTGTCAAATCAATTTTACATTCCAAAAAAAAATGCACACATGCACAATTTATGAAGGCATCAACTGGAAGCTCTCAGGTAAAGTACTAGAAATCCCAACTATTTAACAGAAATCTACTTATTAATAATATTAAAGTTCAGAAATTTATCAAATTCATTGATAATTATTTCTTTCACACTGTGGCTTTTCTCAAATTTTATCAACTTTTATGTCTTTATGTATGAAAAGATTGGCTATCCAATTCCACATGCTATTTCCTAAAACCACTTCTGCTACTTCAACAGAAGCTTTTCTTCAACCACTGTATTGATTCTACATTGATAGCGCCCAGCTATTTGTGATGTAGGTGACCATGGCCCAGTCACTGTGGCACCTATCAGTTATAAATGATCTGGGCTATTAGAAGCAGAAAATCCTACAAAGAGTAATTCAAGCAAAGGGCGATTATTTTTCTTGATATAAAAAGAACTGTGGGGTTAGTTTCTTGCTGGCCTGATTAAGCATCTCAACAATGACATCAGGGCTGGCAATCTTTGAATTCTTGTATTTGGGTTTTAGTTTTCGTTTTAGTTGCCTTGTGGTTTCAAGATGGCTGTGCAGCTCCAGGTAGCGCATCTATCTTGAAGCTCAGAATAAGGAAAAGGAGACAGCATGAATTATCATTATCATAATTATCATATTATTCTAGCAGCTCTTAGAAAGGCAAAAGCCTTGGGCCAGCAAGTGGTATCGAGATTAAGGAGGCTGGACTTCCACATGGCCGACCACAGTTTGAGTCCTAGACCTGGTGGCTTGCTATCTCACTTTCCGTCTCTCTCACTTTCTCCCACTCTATCCCTCTCTGGTCAAATTTAAATTAAATTAAATAATTATTTTTTTAAAAAAGAAAAGTGAAAGCCTTTTTAGAAGTTTTTTACTGCCTTGGAGACAGAATAGAGTCATCTTACATAGCATCAAAGTACCAAATATGGTATAATAGATCACTCTTTGAGAAAACTTTTCATTATTTTAACTTTAATATTTATATTAGTCATGCATATTCTCACAAATGCTGTCTCCAATACAGTATGCTTTTAGATAGATTTAATATGTTCATGTAACTGGATAACATCTGCCATGGAGTACTACGTAAAGGCTTATTAAAATGTTTATATATGACAATAAGGAAATAATCATTATATTTGCTTAATGTATTCAAAAGTCAAGTCACTAAATATACTCAGTATAATTAAATTTCAGTTACTGAAGTGAGCCAAAAATCACACTTTGAAAGAGAAAGAATGTGGCTGAAATCTGAACTCTCAGATGATTCATTTATTCGTTAATTCATTTGATAAATGTTTACTGAACATTTATGTGATAGAAAAATGTGTCACTCTCTAAAGATAAAAGTGTATAATATGTAGTATCTGTTTTTAAGAATCTATTATTTTTAGAAGCTCAATGAGGAATCAGTTTTTGTTGTTGTTTTTAATATTTACCAGACGGTGTTGGTGCTAAGAGAGAGAGAGAAACTAAGAAATCACTCCCCATGGGGGATGGTCATACTGCAATCCCTTCTCCTTCATATTTTCCTCTTTTCAGGATTTTGTTCAAGCAAACACACAAGCCCAACCTGTTTTACAGGCTGCTGGATCCAAGATTCAAACCACATAGCAGGCCATGTGGGATCCAGTCACCTTAACCACAATGCCACCAGCTGGTCTGAGGCCTCAGTTTTATATGTTTATTCTATATTTTCTAGGTCTAGAACAAGGTTCACAGTCTTCTTTACCATTGTAATTACCTTTTAAAGTAAAATTTTTATATTTTAATTATATGTGACATATACATTAATAATTACTTATCTATATGCAATGGATGTTTGAACAACATGGGTTGAACTGAATGGGTTCATTTATACAGATTTTTCTTTATAAATACTACAAATGTATTTTCTCTTCTTATGATTTTCCTTTTTTTTTTGGAGAGGTTTTTGCTATAGGGTGAGTGCACTTGCCAGAAAGAGAGAGTGAGAGAGAGACAGAAAGCGAGAAATCACCCCCCAGGGAGGATGACCACACTGCAATCCCTTCTCCTCCATTGTCCTCTCATGATCTTGGGCATGCACGCACACGTGTCCAGTGCAAGTTTAAGCCACCAGATCTGGGACTCGAACTGTGGCCAACTACATGGGAGTCCAGCGACATAGTCATTACAGCAACTGCTGGGCCCTTTTTACAATTTTCCTAACATTTTCTTTTCTGTAGCTTACTTTTTTCTTTTTAGAATTATTTAATTTTATTTATTATTATTATTTTTTAACTTGATGAGAAAGAGCAAGTGAGAAAGCAAGTCACCAGGTCTAGGACTCCAACTGCAGTTGGCCATGTAGGAGTCCAGTGCTCCAGCCACAAAGCTACCTGCTGTCCCCTTCTCTAGCTTACTTTATTGTAAGAATACAACATACAATATATATAGTATAAAGTACATACTAATCTACTGTATATGTTATTGGTAAGGCTTCTAGACAATAGTAGGCTATTAGTGAAGTTTCAGGGGAGTCAAAAGCTATAGGACCAGCTCAGTGGCATAGGTGGCAGAAATGCTGTTGTGTGATGCTGGGGGCAATGTGGGATGGCTCCAGTTCTGCATCTTCAGTCTACCTGAACACACCAGGCATGTCAGTTATCCTGGCTAACTGAAAAGCTGAGGGGAGGATTATAGTATAAAGACCTGGTTAAGAAAGGGTTTCTTCCTCTCTTTGCTTTCTTTCACTTTCATGGGAAATAAATAAATAAGCTTACAAAAACAATTATACATCAATTTCATTTTCTTTTAAGAGTTTTTCGCCTTAGGCACATGTGCACACTGCAAAGAGAGAGAGAGAGAGACAGAGACAGTGACAGGGAAAGTAGGATCACTCCCCAGGGAGGATGGCCATGCCATAATCTCTTCTCTTTCACTCTTCTCCTGGGATCTTGGGCATGCATGCACACGTGCCCTGCATGATTTGTAAGCTCCTGGGACCAGGATTTGAACTGTGGTTGGCCATGTGGGAGTCAGCGATGTAACCGCTATGCCATCTGCTGGCCCTATACATGAATTTTCAATTGCACAGGGGGTTGGCATTCTTAACCCCCACATTGTTTAAAAGTCAACTGTAATTTTTTAATAGAGCATATACAAATATGCAATATAATTCTTAAAAAATTTAATTATAATTAATTTTATTAATATTATAAAATTATTTCATAATCTGAAATATACAGATTTTTTAATCTCTCAGGCTATATTGGGAATTTTACATATTTTATAGGTATAAAAAATAGATCAGGACTTGGTTCTTAGAAGTACTATATTTATTACAGCATCATTGTGAGGTTCTATTCCACAACTGTAATTCTTTTAATTTTACAAAGCTCTCTACCAATAACTAATTAATTAACTGAAAATAAAAGACATTTTATTTTACTTATATATGCTGTAGCACAAATATTTATATTTTTTAAATAAAAACTTTTTAGTATGGCAGTTATGTGCAGTGCATAGGGAGCCAGAAATCACACATGGACAACCATAGTTAAATTCCTGCCCTGAAAGCTTGAAAAACACACTGGATACCTGTGTACTTGTGCCCCCAATGCTGCCAGGATAGAGAAGTGGAACAACAACAAAAGGATTGTGATATGACTATACCCCATTGGTAGGATCTTTCTCTCTCTTTTCTTTTCTCTGTGGCAGTTAAAAAATAAGGAAATCAGAATGTCTAGGGGTTGGACATGGACATTGATATTTTTTTAGAAACCTCCCTTGTGACAACCACTATTTTAAAAACAAATAAACTTTTACTGACTGCTTATGCTTACCCAAACACTCTTCCTAGAGTCTTCATACTCTCATTTGCTCATCAGTAAAGCTTTTTAACAAAGGTACTGTTTTCATTTCCATTTTAAAGATGAGAAAACTGAGACACAAAGAGTTTAAGTAACCTGCAAAGAATTGTGTAGACACATTTTTTTGAAAAAAAGGATCTGAGGCAGACCATCTGACTATTGTTTAGTATGAAAAAAAATAAAACAAGCATCAAAATAGTGACAATAAATAATTAAACCCACAGTAAAAAGAATGTAAGAGAAGTACCAGCCATATCGTAAAGAGTTGAGTATACAGCGCTATGCTCCAGCAGTCTGAGGTATATACTAGGGCGCTTTTATTCTTTTCTTTGAGAGTTTGAAATACTAACAATTGGGACAAACGGCATTTAGAAACAAGAGTTCTCAGTTTTACATAGTAAAATTCAGGTTGAAGACCTTATCATATAAAGGTGCCCAATAATTTCATTTATTTATGGGATTCTAAGCATATATACATTCAGGGCTTATGTACTTCAAATACTGATTTAGGAATAGATATCAAAGCAAATGTGTTATTCCTTTTGATAAATGGAAAGAACGTTTTATTCTAAGCGAGAAGAATAGCAATAAGTAGAAGCAAAATATGCGAACAACAATGCTTTCGGAAAAATTTAAGAAATTCTGAAATGACTGCAAACTGGATCACCTGTAACTGTTGCAGAGTTCAGGTAATACCTAGGGACCAGCTCTCTTGGACCTGATCTTTAGGTTCAGCACCCTGCCAGCCCTTCAGTTCTCTTTTTTTCTCTGCTCTCAATGAGGCTAACTACCAAATGAAAGAATCTGTAGATGGCACAGGCCACTCTATATTTTCTCCAATTCTTGAAGTAAACATTCATACTTGCCAAGCAGAGAAACATGGGCCCTAATGTTCATGTCAGCAGTGTATTACATAATAACAATCAGTTCTTGGCTTTCTGCAACACCCTTTTAGACCATTGTCAATGCTTATGGTACAAATTTAAATAGAGATTATGCAAATACCTACAATACAAGGATGCCAACAAAAATTCCATGGTGTTTCTCAAAACAAAGCAGTATCAGAAAAGACATGGTTTTCAATTTAATTGCATTAAAATTGGTCTCTTTTGACATATTTTCTTGGAAATAAAAGAGAGAAAATTGTATTTTTTTGGTAGAAACTGTATGTTATTACAGAAACAACATACTACTTATGAAAAAAAACACCCAGACTAATTTCAAAATATCTCATAGATATTAAATACTGAAACTAGAATATAAGTTCCATAAAATAGTCAATGAGGATATACAGAAGAACATATAATTATGGCCTCCATTGATTAGGAAATGAGTCTTTCTAATGATTAAACTCTGTATTGTTAGTAAAAATAATCTGTTCATTTCAAAGGCATAAAGAAAAATTGGTCGACCTCTATTTGCCCCTTTTGCTCTTCTGACTATTGGTAATTCTTTTCTTTCATCTTGGCTATCTTTGGAAATATGTTTTATAACATAATGATTTGCAGGCTGAACCTTAACACTCTAGCACAGCCATGCACATAGACTGCTAGTGACATCAAAATGGCATTTCATGTCAAATTTCTTAGGATCTTCTTTCTGCTATCGCGCATAAGTACATTCTTTGTCTGCCTTTAGTAAAGCATTTAGCCATGAAGGTGCAGACTCATCAAGGAATTTTGTGATGGATGATAAAAGTATCAAAGATAAGAATCTACTTTTTTCATAACACTCTCAGAAGGATTTTCTTCATCTGCAAAAATACCATCTCATAAAGAAAGCAAGCTCAGTGGCTAAAACGATAGGTTATGTTATCATATTGGTTTCAAAATATAAGGAACTAGCAGACAAAGGTAGAAGCAATAATTTATTTTTGAAGCATGGATAATGTGATCTTTTTACTTTTTTTTTTCCCCTTTCCATGAGAGAAAAAAAAAATGACCAATATTTCAAGGCATAGAAT
This sequence comes from Tupaia belangeri chinensis, assembly GCF_000334495.1. Taxonomy (NCBI): domain Eukaryota; kingdom Metazoa; phylum Chordata; class Mammalia; order Scandentia; family Tupaiidae; genus Tupaia; species Tupaia belangeri. The sequence goes on from NW_006159757.1 coordinate 3,846,805, forward strand.
TGAAAACTTTTTCCTTCTGTTAAAAATACAGAACAGAATTCAAGACAGACCTATACAAACTAGGACATACCTACCTCTTAGAAAAACAGTCCTCTTCCTTTCATAAGGCCAGATGGTAAAATGCAAACACTCATTTTTTTCCCCCAAATGCTACCAAAGTCAGCTGCTATGTTGTTTCATGCAAGTGCCTGATTTTTCCTCTTTCTGAAGGGTGAGATGTCCCTTATGGTTGGATGGCTCCATTATATGTTGACTCATTCAGCAAGAGAGTTAAATAAAAGAAAATGTTGCCCACATCATGACTTTGACTTCAAAATCCATTTTCTAACCTTTTGAAATTTCAGTGAAAAGCATTCTTTCTCTTGTGTGCTGTCAGGGAAACCTAGCTGCGGTCATATTTCTAATGTCTGGTGCTGCTTCTGTGACAGGGTCTTGTTGATGGAACCATTCTAACTAGACTGGAAGGCATGGCCCCTAAGCCTTTGTGATCATTTGCTTGCTGACCCCCTCAGTGAAGGGCGATGAATTGCTTGTTACTTTTTGAGTTTCCCTGAGTCAGAGAGACTATTACATGCTCTTGGAAGATGGTTTTAAGCAAAGTTGTTTTAAAATCACCTTAACTAGTCTATGGAAGGTGAGTTTTACCCATGCTGTCCATTCATGACTTGCTAGTCTGTGTCATTTCTCCAACTGGGAAATCTGGGTGTGTGCACATGGGAAGTACACATACATGTAAGAGGTTTGGTTTAACACTACTTGATAATGTTAATTCAAACAGGAACAAAGGGATAATAATTTTGTGACAGATAACTGTTCCCCACTGGTCAAAGGGAAAATTGATCTTAAGAACAGTGGACCTTCTACTACACTGTACATTCCAATGGAAGAAAGCCCGAAACAACAGTGCAACTTACACTGCCCTTTCCTGCTTTCCATCACAAGGTCAGCATTTAGAACATTGACTGGCATACAGTAAATGCTTGCTAAATATATACCAAATCAATGATAACTTAATTCCTTCAATAAATTTTAAAGTCTTCTATTAAACTCCTTAGATATACTTTTTATATTATTTTATTTCCTCAGTTTTTCTTTTTATAACTTCAGCACTGTACGAAGAATTTCTTATGGTTAATTATAGTCCTGAAAAACATGTTTCTATACCTTTTTTTCTGATCATCATTAATATTCATATTAAAACACATGCAAATGGTCAGCAGGTACCATGGTAGTTAAGACTCTCACAAGGCTGGTTGCAGTTCAAGTCCTGGACCTGGTGGCTTGTTTACTTCCTCTCTCTCTCTCTCTCTCTCTCTGTCTCTCTCTCGTGTGTGTGTGCCCTATAGTAAATTAAATAATAATAATAAGTAAAACAAAATAATTTTTGGAGGTTTTTTGCCACAGTGCATGTGTGCCTGCAAGAGAGAGAAACAGAGACAGTGAAAAAGGAAAGTGAGAAATCACCCCCAGGATGGATTGATCATGCTTCAATCACTTCTCCATTCTCCTGGGTTCTTGGGCATGCACATACATGCGCCTGGTGTTAGTTTCAAGTCCTTATGTCTGGAACTTGAAGCATGGTCTGCCATATGAGAGTTCAGCAATGTAACAAGTATGCCATCTGCTGGCCCCAAATAATTGTTTAAAAAGACCCAAAAAGCAAACAAAAAATACCCACACATGCTGGAGATGGCCCTCTAACAGTTAAGTGCTATGTGTTTGGAACCAACTCCCATATAGCTCACTGTGGTTCAAGTCCTGGCTCCAATGACTTGAAAATTCTGACAGGATAGACAAATGGAAGAAAAATAATTGAAGTATGACCACGCCCCATTAGGGAATGCTTTCTCTCTCTTGCCTCCTCTCTTTTTCTTTTTGGTGAATACACATGCCCTTTAGCAATAAATACATAAAACAAAACAAAGTAACACACAGGATGGAGCCTGGTGGTGATGTGGTGATAATGCAACAGATTTCTACCTGGAAAATGTCCTGTGTTTGCATCCAGGGACTTGCCTGAGTATGCCAGGTATGTATATGCCCATGATCCAAGCTGGGTGAGACTAGAAGTGGATTATGGCATGACGACTCTGTTGGGGTTGCCTGTCTTTCCTTCTGTCTCTCCCTCGATGAAAAACATTAATAAACAAGCTTTAAAAAGTACATGCTGGGGCCAGCAGATGGTGTAGTGATTATATCACTGGATTACCACATGATCAATGGCAGTTTGAGTCCTGGACCCAGCGGCTGGTGACTTTCTTTCTCATTTTCCCTCTCTCTCTGTGTCTATCTCTGGTCAAATGAAAAATAAATGAATGAATAAATGAAATTAAATAAATATTTTTTTAAACTCTTAAAAATATAGATGCTAATTTCTAATAAGAAATTGAATTTAATAAAGAATAAATATATTTTCTTACTTTCAGCATTTCTATACATTAATGTTGTTTTATATTACAGAACTGTAGCTGATAGTATAGCTTTAAGATTATTTCATGAAAGAAGTCTAAGGATCATATATAGTTCAGGGAAAATTATTTTGTAAAAACTGTATTTACATAATAACATATTGCTTTGTCAGAAAAGTCATGATGTATTTTTCTACATTTTCTATGCAAAAATGCATCATGACTTTTATGACAAACCAATATTTAGTTAAATATTTTATTAATTCCCTAAATATGTATTGCTGACTGCCATTATTGTGCCAGCTTTGTTCTAGTCACAAGGAATATCACCATGAACAAAATGATAAAACTCCCTACCCACTCACAGTGGAGCTTTCATTCTAATAGGGAAAAACAGAAAATTAAAAATAGATTTTTAAATTATATTGTATATTAAAAGGTGATTATTACAATGGAGAATATTCAAAAGCCTGAAGGAGTGGGTAGTAGGCCAGCCTGAGAGTGTTACAATTTTAAAATGTGGCCAAGATATGCTTAAACAGAGACTTGAGAGGATTTGAGAGAAGTGAAACTGTAAGTCATGCAGATACCTGGGGATACCATTCCAAGCAAAGGGAAGAACAAATGTAAAGCTATTAAGGAAAATATGTGCTGAAGAAAAAGAAGCACGCACCTCTCGCAAATGTAGGCCAAATCTGCAGTTGCTATAGTCTTTCCCTCTGACTCACTGTGAGCCTCTGCCTTCTCAGAGTAGTAAGACTTTTAGAAATCAAATGATATGAGCTGTTCTTGGCCACTCCTAGATTTTCAGTGTAGAAAATTTATAACAGGAGAAACTATACAGAGAAGGTGCTTGGGACTGTAGGGTACTAAGAAAGGCTACATAACATAACATACCTGTGATGAGAGCAGCCAAGTATGACTTCCCAGCAGCAGGAAAATGAGCTGTGGTTGAGTTCCTGTGTCCAAAGTGTAGGCACCACGTCCTTTCAAAACATGCCATTTGCTAGCCTATATTTCTGAACTCTGTGGCTAGCCCCTGAGTTGGAAAAGGGAAAAGATGCTGAAAGTGAGAGGAGATGATATAGAGGTGGAGATAAAGCAAAATAACAAAAAGGCAGAAGCTAGGCTGCACAGATGCTCTCAGTGGTAGCCAAAGGTGCTCAGGCTTTCTTTGGTGGGGAGGGACTGCTCACCATCTTCCCAAGAGTCAGGTCCCAAACTACTGATCTGTATGTGACAGTAACAGTGCACTGCTCAACCACCTGCTAATGCACTATTTTAAAAAAATTATTCTCCATTGCACTCATAATAATTGCTTAAGAGGAATTTTGCCACCTAAATGGTACCCCACTGTTAATCTTTGATGTTACTTTAGACATTTCTGTGCATAGGTTTTCAGTTGTTATTTTACCATATATACATTTTTATGCCCCTTTTGTATTTAACATATAAACATTTTTTCATGTTGAAAATAAAATATGCTGGACAAGTTTTTCAAAGAGTAAGGAGGCCAGGATGTCTAGAGTAGAATATAAGATGAGAAAATGTTTGGAAATGAGCTGACAGAATCAATGAGGCTACACTGGCAGGGGTTCCCAGCCACTGGAGGATTTTGGTTTTTGTTCTGAGTCTGATGGGTTGCCATTGGAGGCTTCTAAGCCAAGGAGTGTCAATCTGAATTACATTTAAAAAGAATAACTCTGAATGCTGTGCTGAGAACAAACTATGAGTGAGGGGGCAAGGTTAGAAGCAGGATAATAAAAGGAAGACAGAATATTTGAAGTGAAGAATTTTGATGGCTTGGATTAAAATGGCAGCTACAAGAGGTGGTAAAATGTGATTCAATTCTGGACATTTTTTGAACACAAAACTGATATTTTTAAAAATAATTATTTAACTTTATTTATTATTATCATTATTATTTTCCAGTTTGATCAGAGAGAGACAGAGAGAGAGAGAAGAAGAAGTCAGAAAGCAAGCCACCAGGTCCAAGACTTGAACCATGGTCAGCCATGTGGGAACCCAGTGCCTTTAACCACCATGCCACTTGCCGGCCCCAAAACTGGTATGTTTTAAATGAAGAGAGGAGTCCATGATTTTTGGCAATACACTTCAAAGATGGATTTGAGGTTAATTGTTATGGAGAAAACTGCATGAAGTAGGTTTATGGGGAGGATTTTTTGGTAGATTGAATGTACAAGATGAGGGATCAGAAGTGAATAAGCCAGGGATATAAAACTCAATGGATGCATGTAAGACTAAAGAATGGGCTAAATCTATAGTGAGCTGCACTATAATCTCTCCAATGACTGTAATGAAAGACTGAAAAATAACCAAGCATAGCCTTTCCAAATTATTTGCATTTTTATTAAACTAGTTAATACAGCAGATTACATACTGGGTTGTTGGAAAAGTTGTGACTCAGAAAAAATACGTCATGACGTTTTCAACTACCCAATACTGTAAAATCATCTGACCTATATAAAATAAACTTTTCTAATTTTACTCATTACTAAAAAACAGCCACATTTTTTTTTTCATAGGAGGAGAGGGCCATGCTACTTAAATCTTAAATGGGTCATCTAAGATAATTGGTTAGTCATTTAATAAATAGATGCTTTGTCTGTCCCTAGAACCCATAGATTAGTTTACCAAATAATTTGAGAGTAAACTGAAAACATCATGATACTTCACTCTTGATAGTTTTGACTGCATTTCTATGACTAAGCCAGTCTTATACATAACCACAACACAACCAAGAAACATAATCACATAACATTATGTAATATACAGTTTATATTCAAATTTCTTCAGTTGCTCAAAGTGCTTATTTATATACTGTTATAATCTAGTATACAGTTAAGGATCATGTTTGACAGTTGGGTTTGGTGACTTTCTAGTCTGTTCCTTTATAAAAGCACCACAGATTATTCACAGCCTGACATTTTTGGTATTTTGTAGAACACTTTGGGATTTTTCATCAAGAGATTATCTTGTAGAATATCTCTGGACCTGTCTGATTGTTTCATCATAATTGTCTCCAAGATTACTGGTCAGCAAGTACTGCAAAGGGTGTCATATATTTCTCTTTTGAGAAGCATTCTCCATGTGATATGACCATGCCTCAATCCCTTCTCCTTCATTTCTCCTTTTTTTTTTCAGGATTATGGACACACATGTATATGTGCTTAGTGTCTTTCCCAAGTCACGAGGTTGGGAATTAAACCAGTAGTTGTCTATGTGGGATTCAATCACCTTAACCACCACGCCATGTGCTGGCTCCACATACTTTTTTCTTTCTTTTGTTCTTTCTTTTTTAGGTTTTGGCCAACAGGGTATGTGCCCTCACTGGAGAGAAAGAAAGAAAGGGAGAGAGACAAAGAGAGGGAAATTAAGAAATTACTCCCTTGGGGGATGGCCATCTTGTAATGCCCTCTTCTCTATTCTCGTTTTGGGAATTTGGGGCATATACACATCTGTGATGATTTTCAAATTGCCAGACCCAGGACTTGAACTGCAGTTGGCCATGTGGAAATCCAGCACCTTAACCACCACACCATCTGCTGGTCCAGTCCCATGTACTTCTAAATGCATCATATCAGGAGTCATATGATGGCAATCTGTCTTATTATTTTATTATTGACCATGCTATATTCTAATAGTAAGTGGTAAAGGTGGCTTTTTTCAGATTTTATCATTATAAAATTATCTTTTTCCTTTCTGTTTAATAAGTTATTCTTGGATTGGCATTTTATGACTGTGAATATCCTCTTATCCAACAACTTCTCACCTAGTGCTCTTACTATTTTTTATCTGAATCAAATAATATATTGGTGGTTGCAAATGGTATTTTCTAATTCCATTATTCAGTCTAAATTCATTAACTCTCATTTTTCTCCTTTCTATTTTGGCCTAGCACTATGTAACCTTGTGCTATAATCCATAAATACCAAAATATTAGTGTGCTTTTTCTATGCTCAATTTTTCATAAAGTTGCCCATTGGTGTCCTTTCTAATTGGTTTGTGTTTTCTTGATATAACCCCCCATCACTTACAAATAGTATATTCAGATTAATTTGGCATTAAATGAAGTATTTCTCCAAACAGCCCTGACTCCTAATAAGAAGGATATTTTATTTAGAAACCAAGATCTAGATTTACTTGTTAGATCTTTTAGATTGACTAATCAAGATCCAGATTTGAGGGCTGTAGTGCCATTACACGAGGGCTCTTTTTGTGGCTAGGACTAATAAATATATTTTTAACAAATTATGGGTGGGTACATATTTACTATTTCAAGTTCAAATCTAATACCATAAGATTCCTGCTCAGTGTTTTGCCTTCAGATCTCCTTTCTTTTATGACCAAAAAAAAAAAAAAAAATCACTGTATTTATTTTTTTACTCTCTCTGTCTTTATCTTTTAGAGAGGTTTTTGCTATAGGGCACATGTACTTGCAGGAGAGACAGAGAGACAGAGAAACAGAAAGCTAGAAATCACCCCACTCCCTCCCAGAGGGAAGGGCAATTCCACAATCCCTTCTCCTCCAGTCTCCTCTCGGGATTTTGGGTATGCACGTACACTCACCTTGTGTGAGTTTTAAGCCACCAGGTTCAGAACTCAAAGCATGGTTGACTACATGAGAGTTCAGTGATGTAACCATTATTCCATCTTCTGATCCCCTTCTTTTACTCCCTTTTATGCACAGAATAGTTTCATAGTTATCCCTCAATTATGTATTGGGTCATCTTAAAAGTCATGATGCATTTTTGCATAGAAAAGAATGTCATGACTTTTCTGATAACCTAATAGAAAAGTGTTATTTTATTTTTGAGTATTTGATTTTCTGTAGATAGCACTATGTTACTGATACATAATTTAAATTTGTTTAAAATACCCTTTTAAAAATTATTATTCTAATCTGTTTTGTACATTCAATCATTGTACATCATGACAGCTTATAAAATGAATTACTCAAGATGAATACTCTCCACACCAGTCCTGTTGAAGATATCATACACGTTATCATCACAGAAGAAAAATTCACTTTGTTTCTACTGACATATATTCAGGTCCACTGGCCTTTGCTTCGGTAATGTCTCTTTTAATCCCATCCAATGAACTGTTTATTTGAGTGTTAATTATTTCTTCATTATGTTTATGTTTTCCTTTAAATCTTTGAACATGTTAAAAGTAGCTATTTAGAGGTCTTTGTTGTTTCCTTTATCTCTGCCATTTCTGAATCTTCTACCTTCTATTTTATTTTGTTCATTTATTTTTTGCTATAGTAGTTACATGTTCCTGCTTTTTCTTTTTGCAGTCTTTTTCACTGTTGTTTGGTACTGATTATTGTGAATGTTACTTTTTTGAGTGTCTGAATGTTGCTGTTATCCCATGATGAATACTGAATTTCATTTAGTCAGGCAGTTAAATTACCTACAGATTGTTTTAAGCATAATTAAGGCGCTAGAATAGACTGTACTCAAGGAAATGTTTAGCTTAACTACTAAGTCATGACATTTCTATGTCATCTATTGACCAGGGGTGTTAAATTAGATTTCTCAACCATGAATGTTTGAACTCAAATGTCTCATATCCTTATAAGAGCTTTAAAATTTTTTCAGCCTCAGGAGTTCTTTGCCTAACTTTGTGGAGTTTCACTCTATTCATGTGCAACTTCCTACCTAGCAACAGACTCAAAGGGACCTTTATGCAGGTGTTCAGAGTTCTTTCCCTGCATAGCTCCATTCTCCCCTGTATATTGCTCTGAAAATTCCATCTGTTGCAGCGTTGTAGAACACCTATCTTTATTGCTTCAATTTAGTGAGCATATCAGGGTCTGTGAGATTCTTTCTTTGAAGTCTATATTGTGTCTTCAGGAAAAAGTGAAGATGGATTGTATGCATTGCTCATTTATTTCCCTTTTCTAATATATCATAACTGTGTGCTGTGTATTGTCCAAGTTCTGAAAAAGATTATTTCAGTTTTTTCCAAAAGGAATGGTGTAGGGTAAGATTATAGTTAACTCAAAAAAAAAAAAAGAAAGAAAGAAATTACAGTTAATTCAATAAGAGCAAAATAGTCCTTTTAAAGTTATTATTTTGATTTAATATATTCAATATTTTAGAATTTTAAATATTTAAATTCTTCAAAATGCAAAACTGTGCCAAAAATGTAAACTCACAGACTTACCACTCACATGCCTATTCTTTTTTTTTTTAGAGGTTTTTGCTATAGGGCACGTGCGCTCACCAGACAGAGAGAGACAGAGAGATAGAAAGCGATAAATCACCCCCCAGGGGGGTTGGCCACGCTGCAATCCCTTCTCCTCCATTCTCCTCTCGGGATCCTGGGCACACATGCACATGCGTCCGGCGTGTTTTAAGCCACCGGGTCCAGGACACGAACGTGGTCGACTACGTGGGAGTCCAGCGAGATAGCCATTATGCTAACTCCTGGTCCCTCACATGCCTATTCTTGAATTCCTTTTCCAACTATGCCATGCAGTTAACCATTCTTACTAGTTTATGATATCTCTTCAGTTCCTGTTTTTTAATTTATTTGACTTTAAACATATAAGGAATGGCAGATATTAAAGCATATACATTATCTAAAATTCAAAACATTTGGTCTTGCTATATGAAGACAGATAAACTTATAGCAATGATGCCTAAAGGTCAAAATGCATCAGTTTCACTATTCTTTAAAGTGCACCAGCATTAAATTGGTTTTCTTGTGTACAAGATGTATACAAGAATGTTTGTATACAACAATCTAGGGAAAGCTAAAATCTGTGTTTTAGTGAAAAATATTTCAGAACTGATATAATCTTATATAACAGACTTAATTGGCATAAATTTACGCATGGTATAACACAGAAGAATCTTAAAAACAAAAATGTTCAAAGAAAAAAGCTAACCTCAGAATACTATAATAGCATGAAAAAATTATGAAATTAAAAGGAAGGAAAATCAAGTTTTACATCTCTTAGATTGTATAATTTTTAGTAACCTTATTTTTAAAAAATAACTGAAAAATAGTAAATACAGTACTGTGTATACCTTAAGGAAAAGTAAAGGATCAGAAAATGCCAAAATAGCTTAATTAGCTAAGAAAATAATTGACTGCTTAAATTTCATAAAGACTTACCAGTCAGTTTTACTATTATGCATCATAATTTTTACATACACTACTAATTCTTTCTATGTTTTTCTTCAAATTCCATTTACTTTTTTACTCCATGCTTCTTCTTAGGCTTTTGTGTCCTGTTGCTTATAAAGGCCCTGAACTGTACACTGCCTTTGATGATTGCCATTGGCCTAATAGAATCACTTTAGGTATACACACAGGCAACCAGAGGTACCTGAATTCATTTTGCCTGAAGGTGGCCCTCACTTAGAAATAGCTCAGTAAAATGAAAAAGCATTCTACTGGACGTTTCTCCTCTATCTCCTTTGCAAATTCTCTCTCACAATCATGACCTCCAGTATTGGAGTGGATCAGGGATCAGTCTTTTGTTTTCTTCATTTTGTTATCTCTATTCAGTCTATGGATGAACAAATAGACCCTGATGGGTTTACAGTCATGATTCTTAAAATGGTATCCTTTCCTTAAAATTTCCAACATCAGACTTGTATATCAGACTGTGTAATTAGCACCTCTTCTTAGATATTTAACAGACCCTTCAAATTTAACATAACTCACATTGAGACCCTAGTGCTCTTGCTAAACTAACTCTTTGCAGTGTTCTAATTTCAGTATATTTTTCTAGATCCTTAGGCCAAACCAGAAAATGCTGGCCACTTTTCCTGGGCAGGAAAAGGTTAAAGAATTAGACCAAAGTTTATTAACCCTTGCATATTCCAATAAAAGGCTTGTCTTTATGATTTGTCCTTCTGGTTCTTGGGATAGTCTCCCTGATAAGTTGCTTTTAAATGTCTGAGGACTTGAACCATGTAGCAGCTGTTTGATCAGACAGGCCCAGAAGTGGTGGTCTGCTTTTTCTCTCTGTCTCTCTCTGTTGAGCGCCTGTGTTCTATAGCAAATTAAATAATAATAATAATAAATAAAATTAAATAAATAATAATTAAAAATAAGCCAGAGACTTAAAATTCTAGTTTTGAGGATTAGCCTGTATTAGTTGAAGCTTCCTTCCAAGAACAATTAGAAAATCTGGATAAAATATTAGTGAAATAAGTTTAAGGAATAAGACAGGTATAAGGCAGATAGAATTCAAGGGCCATGATCTTAAAGATAAATGATGTATAGAAATGACCCAGGCATTTAGCATGGCTTTTCTCTTTTTGCTGGTGTAGTGATATCTTAAAAACAACAGAAAAGTTTAGGGAAGCCAAGTTTTGAAGAAGCTAAGCATCACAGAAGTAAGGTGAATCTAGCGGAAAGCAGGGGCCAAAAAGCTATGAATCTGAGCCAAATTTTAAGCTAGTTCCTGAGTTTGGTGGACTTAGAAAAAAAAGAAAAAAATAAGTTCAGAATGTATCAAAGATACTGGACAAAGAAATAGCAAAGCATAAGACAGTACATTGAAACCAAAAGCAATATTACATTAACTATGAACATTTCCCTAGTATATAAATTGCTACCGATTAAAAGGATACATTCTAATAGACTAAAAGGACATTATGAATCTAGATAAAAAAAGAAACTAAATGTAACCTGCTTATAAGAGAGACACACTTAAAAGTAATATAGAACAATTGAAAATAAGAGGATAAAATAAACAGCAAGGTCAAACCAGGAGAAAGTCAACAGTAACATACTGGCATTATACAAGATGCATTACTATTGACATAATATATTATTAGAAAAGAGACATTCTAGTAAAAAATACAGTAAGTCTAAATCTCTACACATAGCTTCAAAATATATTCTTACAGAGGCCGAATTAATGTCAAAGTCAGCAAGGGAAAAGACATATGTAGCGCAGCAGTAACACAACTGGACCTCCATGGGAAGGTCCCTGGTTCTGGTCCTAAGATCTCCCTACACACACTCATGTGCATGTACATGTGCCTAAGATCTGGGCTGGCTGAGGCTGAGGCTGAGGGTAGATTGCAGGGTGAAGACCCTATTGGGAGTGAGTTTTATTCTGTTCTTTTCTCTTTCTATCTCTTTCAGAAGTAAACCTTAAACATAAAAATAAATAGAAATATAAAAATATTGTTATAAACTAAATTTCATTTTTCTCAAAATTCATAACCTTAATGCATACTTAGAACGTAGGGCCTTTGGCACCAGCAGATAGCATAATTGTTACATTGCTGGATTGCCACGGAGTTAACCATGGTTCGAGTCCTGGACCTGGCAACTTGAAACTCACACCAGGGGAATGTGTGTGCATGTACAAAATCCCAGGAGGATACTGGAGGAGAAGGGACTGTGGTATGGCCAATACCTCCTGGGGGAATGACTTCTCGCTTTCTGTCTCTCTGTCTCTTTCTATTTCTCTGGCAAGTGCATGCACCCTAAAGCAAAATTCTCTCTGAAACAGGAAAGAAAGAAATTGGGCCTTTAAAGAGGTAATTAGATAAAATTAGGCCATTAGAATGATCCTAATGTAATATGACTGGTGTCCTTCTAAGAAAAGGAAGAGCAGAGATGTACACACACAGAGAAGAGGCCATAGAAGGACACAAGCAGCCTGCAATTTAGAGAGAGAGACCTCAAGAAAAACCAAACCTGCAGACTTCTGGCTGCAGAAGTATGAGATAATAAATTTCTGTTCTTTGAGCCACCCAGTCTGTGATATTTTGATCTGGCAAAACTAGTAAACTAATACAATAAAATATTGATAGAACTAAATAAAATGAAGATGATGGGGGATATTTTCCCTATTCTATTTAATTGGAGGTCCAATCTAGACAAAAACAAGTAAAAGGTCAAAAATTATTGGAAAGGAAAAAGAAGATACCTAAATGTCATTTTTCATTATTTGCACATTATTTTATAGAATGCAGAGAAAATTCAAAATAATCCTTAGATAAATCCTTAACAAGTGAATTCAGTAATAATGTTAATAAATAAAAAATTGTTTTTGTTCCTATGTATTTGCAAGGGCATATTAATGCAAAATTATGTCTTTAGAACAGCACCAAAATATCAGGTATCTATATATAGATATCACATATCAATAAATAAATCTAATTGAAAATTGTGTTCAATCCTCCCATAGAATATTACCAAACACTAGTGAGAGTAATTTTAAAATTCCTGAATAAATTGATGAATCTCATGCATTGACTCAATATTATAAAGCCATCAATTATTCTCAAATTGAGCTCTATAGTAGATGCAATCTAATCAAAGTAGAAGATTAAGGAAATCCAACATAATCTTGAAGAAGATAAAAAGTGAAAGATGAGAAGTTTTATCATACAATAGTATAATAAAACATGTTATATAGCTATAAAAGGATAAACAAATGACAGACAAATAAACCGAAAAACAGTCAGTCAAAAGATTCATAAGAATATGAGATGTGGCTGTACAGAAAAAAGATCCATTCAACAAATGTTCATTGAATATCCACACAGAAAAATGAATTTTGACCTATACCACACACTACACACAAAAATTAAATGGACTGTAATATAAATATGAGAGATAAAACAATAGATCTTTTATATCATACAAAAAAATCTTCAAGATTTTAGGGCAAGCAAAGTTGTGATGAAGAAGGAAATATTAATAATTGAGGAGAAATAAAAAATAGGAATGCCAGTCCATTAAAAATACTATTTAGAGAATGAAAAGGAAAACAATAGAAAAATGAGAAAAGGACTTGAATAGAGTATTCAAATAGACAATAAATAAAGAGTTTGGAGACATGGAGAAATTAGGAGAGGACATTTTAGGCAGAGGAACTGCAAATCCAGACTTTAAAATAGTTGAATATATCTGGTATATTCAAGAAACAGCATAGAGACTGATGTGGTTTTACCCTATCAGCTCCCATAGAATGTGAGTGATATAGGGGCAGTTGACCTGTCCTGTTAACCGCTGTAGCCTCAGCATTTATGCTGATTCCTGGCACATAGTATAACAGCCCAGTAAATATATGTGTATATATTAGTGTGAATGTTCATTTATTAATAGAATAAATCTTTGTAATGGTCTAACTATTGGGTACTTGTTCCACAAATGCTAATAAAAAATCATACACACACACACACACACACACACACACACACACACAATCACACACACCCCAAAATAAGAATCCCATGATTATATACAAAAACTGGCATATTAAAATATAAGTTACTGAGAAGTTCTGTAATTTAAAAATACTTCTCAAGTATTTCCTAAATTGAATTGATCCTGAGACTCTTTTCATTTGGAGCCTATTTATATTCTGAGAAATCCACTACTTGGTTCATACGATTTGGGGAGAATTGGAGAACACTGAAGAACAAGTCTTTTGTCCCAAGTTCTGAGTTCCACTAAGGCCAATGCAGAGTAAAGGTCAAAGGTTCAGGTTAGAATGGACATGTAATGTGTTTAGGAGGAGTTCAGAGGACTCTTTTGGCAAGGTTTTAGGTAAGAGCCACATGGTATGAGAAGGTGGAAATGGAATAATGAAGAAATGAAAAATGAATGAATGAAACATAGTGGCAGGATTCCCACAGAACAGGTACTAAAAATTTTGTTGCTTTCAGTGACCTTGAAAAAGTATAAATCTGATGGGACCAGTAGGAGGTGTGGTGGTTTAAGCAGCTATATTCCCACATGACCAACTTGGTTCCAATTCAGTCTCAGTGGCCTGAAAATCACACTGGGCATGTGTATACACGAGACCAGCATACCAAGAGGAGTATGGAGGAAAAGGGTTTGCAGTGTGACCATTCCCCTAGTGGTAATTTCTCACTTTTCTTCTCTCTATACTCTCTGCTCAGTGCATGTGCCCTGTGGGAAAAAAATTTAAAAAAAAAAAAATAAAGGAAAAGAAAAAGAAGTATAAATCCAAAATGAAAGAACCATGTTTCATTAAGGCAGCACCTACACCTTAGTATCTTCTGTGTTTCTTACTTCTCACACAGAGAATGCAGGTTTGTTCTGTTTAATTTAGCCATAATAAAACACAGAAGTAAGGACAGAAGATAGTGGGAGAATCACTAGCAATGACCCCCATAGTCTGAATATTTGTTGTATGGCTCAAAGATCATTAGTAGTCTGATAAATTATCCCTGTAATTTTTCCTTTTTCTCATAATGTAACTTTAAACATTTCACAAGTGTTTGATACATATTCCCTAGCTCAATAATGCCTTTTCAGAGAAGTGACTTCTGTTAGAGCCAGGATCCATGCCTTCCTATATGATCGAGGTTTTTTTTTTTTTTTTTTTTCCTAGATATTTTTTGTCACAGGGCACTTGTGCTCACCAGAGAGAACAAAGAGACAGAAAGCGAAAAATCATCCCCACCCTTCCAGAGGGGATGGCCCCACCACGATCATTTCTCCTCCATTCCCCTCTTAGAATTTTGGGCATGCACACATGCCCAGCGTGAGTTTCAAGATGCAGTATTCAGGACTCAAACTGCAGTTGACCATGTGCCTTAACCACTGTGCCAGCAGATGGTAGTGGGAGTAGATTATGCATTCTTAATAGCAAGCTTTTTCCCCACCAGGGGAAAAAAAACCTGTTTTTCTTCAGTATTACACAAACAAGTCATATCTAATTCTCTGAAGTGAAAGTGCCATAAAAGATATATAAATATACATTCTCTCAGCTAAATTGGTGCCATAAAGCTGTATTACAAATATGAATAATGTTTTTCTGCACTGATGTTTAGGGTGATACAAATACCGTTTAGAGACATTTTGGTTTCTTCTACCTTTGCAGGATAAAACATTAAAAGAAATCATTACTATATATTATTAAAGATAAAACTGTTCGGTTATAACATTTTTAATATGGTGAACCAAGGCCAAATATTGAAGCTGGCATGTGTTTTATTGCTTTTGACGTCTCTTGTTTAAACGCTCTCAGAAATGAAAAATTCCAATGAAAGCCATACTGAACTTTATTGATATAATCTCTATAAAGGAAAATCTCAATAAAAATTTATGTCACTGAATTTAATGAGAAGGCAGGAAATGAAATAATTCTTGGAGACAATTTTAAATGGCCAATCAGGTGTAATTAACTATCTCCTGGATATGTTAATATATTGGAGATTGTCAGATGCATTTTTAACAGTGTTTTGTTGATGCCTTTTTATTCTATTGAGGACTTAATGACGGTTGTTACAATATGCCTCATTCCACTGATTGCACTAAAATAAGTCTATAATATACAGTTAAAATGTTATCCAGGATCTATAAAAAAACATATTAATTCTTTTTCTATCTCCATATGGTTAAGTGTTTCCAAAGACCCATAAGCTGGAGTACATATTGATAAGGAAAATGAATACATGTTAACATTTCTGCAGAACGCTATAGCTTTCATCCTATTGAATGCTGGATGCATACTGCTGAACTGCATCAGAAGGCTAAGTTTAGAAATAGAAACAATAAAATCTTGCTTTGGATTCCTTCATAATTTATGGAACTGAATGTGCAAATTAAGAAAACAAAACCTGAAATTCGCATCAGCAAATGAAAGTTATTTATGCTCTAATTACAAGTATTTTTTTTTTTTTGAGAGGTTTTTGCTATAGGGCGTGTGTGCTTGCCAGACAGAGAGAGACATAGAGACAGAAAGCGAGAAATCACCCCCCAGAGGGGATGGCCACGCCGCAATCCCTTCTCCTCCATTCTCCTCTCGGGATCATGGGCACGCACGCCACACGCACCCGGCGTGAGTTTTAAGCCACTGGGTCCAGGACACGAACCGCGGTCGACTACATGGGAGTCCAGCGACATAGCCATTACACTAACTGTTGGTCCCACAAGCATGTTATATTAAAAAATTTTATAAATAACTTGGGAAAAAATATATATTCTATATGCAAAATGTATTAAGATATATATATATATGTGTGTGTGTATGTATATATAGATAGATACGATCTTCAAAAAGTTTATGGAATATGCATATAAAAATGTTATGTCTAGTTTTAAACAAATTCTTGACACCAAAATAAACTCATACTTTAATTCCATTTTTCACAAACTTTTTTTTTTTGGAGAGGTTTTTGCTATAGGGTGCATGTGCTCCTCAGACAGACAGAGAGAGAGAGACAGAAAGTGAGAAATCATTCCCAAGGGGGGATGGCCATGCCGCAATCCCTTCTCCTCCATGCTCCTCTTGGGATCTTGGGCACGCATGCACACGTGCCCGGCTTGAGTTTAAGCCACCAGGTCTGAGACTTGAACCGCGGTCGACTACGGTCGACTATGGGAGTTGAGCGACATAGCCATTACACTATATTATGGTCCCATTTTCCACAAGCTTTTTGAGGTCTGTCTCTACATCTTTAAATATTATCATTCTATTATATTGAGTATATTTTCTCTACTACTCTATATACTAGATATATGATTTCAATGTTTTATAACTAGACTGTCATTACTTGTCTAAATTCACTGGACTAAACCTTGGGTAACCTATGAATACATCAAATTCAATTTTGTGCAAACAGAATTATTAAAGTAATCAGTGTTTAGTCCAGATGACAGGGTTTATGTGGGATCTTCAAAATGTTCATGGAAAATGTGTATTATGAAAAAACTATGCATGGATTGCAAAATGTTTTTGTATAGAAAGAAATCTGTACTATAATTTCATTTTCATTAACTTTTGAAGTATCCTCCTATTTACCAGTCAAACAGTTAGGAAAGTCATCTTGCCTTGTTTTCTAAGGTGAAGACAAACATTTTGTATTCCCAACTAGGTCCCTAGGATACACTCACGTTAAAATATTTTTCCCCTGGAGTACCAAATAGTTACTGAAACTGAGAACTGGGTAATTTTTGATCTGGAAAAACTTCTATCAATATTGTCATCAAGGGGCCAGCAGTTAGCATAATGGCTATGTCGCTGGACTCCCACGTAGTCGACAGCGGTTCGAGTCTCAGACCCAGTGGCTTAAACTCACGCTGGGCGCGTGTTGCATGCGTGCCCAAGATCCTGAGAGGAGAATGGAGGAGAAGGGATTGCAGCGTGGTCATCTCCCTTGGGGGGTGATTTCTCGTTTCCTGTCTGTCTCTCTCTGTCTGTCTGGCAAATGCACGTGCCTTATAGCAAAAACTTCTCAAAAAAAATTATCATCCATTTCTCTATCCATATATTCATCCTTATATCTATGAAGTCTATATTTAGTATGTCTCATGCAGTATTTGGAGCATTTTATACCAAAATATTTATTACCTGAAGTTAAAAATTAACTGAGCATCTTTTATTTTATTTGGTGATCTTAAATCAAATACCACCTCACACATATACACTCAGGTTAGTTTGTAGGTAAAGCAGAAATGACATTTGTTTGGGGTATTACATAGTGTCACCTATGTTACAAGTCTTGTTACTGTACCTTGTATAACTAAATCTTTTCTAAGTTTTACTAATTAATTGGTGATAATCATTTGGATATTTCTATAGAATATTTTACATTTTAAGAGTTTTATTATTCAGGGAGGAATTTTATTTTCTCTCCCAAGTATTATTCTCTTTCTAGTTATGTCACTCAGAAATTGAAAAATAGGATCATCTCTAGGATTTTCAACAATTAGTTTAATCTCAACATGTTGGACAGGATTATATCAGAAATAGAAAACAAAAATTGAAAAAAAATTCACAATTCTGACGCTAAATTCTCTGTCCTTGTAGTTTTACCTTTTCCAGAATGTTTTATAATTGGAATTGAATGGTATATAGCTTCTTCAGACTTGATTATTTCACTTAACAAAATGGACTTAAGGTTCTTTCATGTCTTTTCATGGTTTGACAAATAATTTCTCTGTTTTTGTTGAATAATATGCAAATATGTGAATGTACCACTGTTTACCTTATGTGTTCAGGAACACCTTGATTGCTTCTCTGTTTGATGATTATGAATAAACAAATTTGTGTAAATTTTTGTGTGCACAAAAGTTTTAAACTTAATTGGGTAAATACTTAGGTGCATGATTGCTGGATTGTATGGTAAAAGCAGCCAGTCATCCAAAGTGGCTATACCTTTGTGCATTCTCACAAGCAGTGAATGAGTTTCTGCTTCTTCACATCATCGGCACCATATGATACTGTCAATCTTTTTAAAGACAATCTAATAGTTGTATGGGAATATCTCATTATTATTTTAACCTGCAGTCTCCTAAAGACAAATAATGAGAATCTTTTCATATGCTTACTTGTTATCTGTTTATTTTTATTGATGAAGTGTCTACTCAGTTATTTTTTAATTGGTACCAATCGAAAAACCCTATTTTAGGGACCAGCAGATGGTGTAATAGTTACATCGCTAGACTCCCACATTCCAGACCTGGGGGCTTAAAACTGACCAGGAGCATGTGTGCAAGTGTGCTCAAGATCCCTAGTCGAGAATGGAGGAGAAGGGATTGAGACGTGGCCATCCTCCCTGGGTGGTGATTTCTCACTTTCTTTCTCTCTGGTGAGTATACGTGCCCTATAGCAAAACTCTCTTTCTAAAAATAAATGATAAATAATAAAAATCTTATTTTTAAAAATCCTCTTGAGATTTTGGGCACGCACACACACACACACACACACACACTGTGTGAGTTTTACGCTGTCTGATCCGGGACTCAAACTGCAGTCCAGTAGCATAACCCTCATGGCATCTGCTGATTCCATGTACTTCTTTTGTTTTTTGTTTTTTTTTTGTTTTTTCTTCAAGATTTTTATATAGGACATGTACACTCACCAGAAAGACAGAGACAGAAAGCTAGAAATCACCCCCCAGACAGGATAGTCACACTTTAACAACTTCTCTAGTCTCTTCTCAGGATTTTGGGCATGCACGCATACCCACCCAGAGTGAGTTTTAAGCCGCCAGGGTCAAGGACTTAACTGTAGTTGAGTAAATGGGAGTCCAGCACTGTAACCATTATGCCATCTGCTGGTTCCCCATGTGTTCCTTTTCTTAACACCTTTTCAAAGTTTTAAGTTTTAATAAAATGCTAGTTAGCAAGTTTTCCTTTCATAGATCATACTTTTCAGTGTCTAAAAATTTATCGATACACCCAGTGTCACCAAGATTTTCTCCTGTGTTGTTCTCTAAGAATTTTATAGTTTCATATTTTATATTTAGTTATATGTTCCATTTTGTGAAATGTATGAATTCTGACTATATTCATTTTATTACATAAATGTCTAACTATTCCAGCACTGTTTTTAAATACCAATCCTTCTCCATTAGATCACGTTTACTTCTTTGTCAAAGATGATTGTATTTTGGGGGTTTATTTTTTGGTTCCTTGTTCTGTCCTACTGACCTATGTATATACTTTCCTTAATGCATTCTGTCTTGATTTCATTATGTCCTAATCAGGTAGCTTTGTAACATATCTTGAAGTTCAACAGTGCAAGTTCTCTAAAATTGCTCTTCTTCTTCTTTTTTTTTTTTTTTTTAAGATTTTTGCTATAGGGCACTTGTGCTCACTAGAGAGACAGAGAGATGGAAAGTAAAAAATAATCACCCCCAGGAGGGATGGCCACTTCACAATCTATTCTCCTTCATTATGCTCTCAGGATTTTAGGCACACACACACATGTGCCCAGTATGAGTTCTAAGCTTTCAGGTCCAAAACTCCTCTATATACTGAAGCATCAAAAAAATCCATGATGCACTTTTTTTTTTTTTTGCAGAGAAAAACAGACAAATATGTCATGACTTTTCTGATGACCTATATTTTTAGGTTTATACTTAAGTATTTTTTTTTTGGTGCTAATGCAATTGGTATTTTGTTTTAAATTTCATATACAAATTGCTCATTACTAGCATATTGGGAATCCTCAAGACCATTCTCAGGATTGACTCAGAAAAGATACTATAATCATGGCTATGATTTATTACACAAAAAGGCTGCAGATTAAAATTAGCAAAAGAGGGGCCAGAAGATAATGTAGTGGTTAAGGTGCTAGACTCCCACATGGTCAAGTACAGTTCAAAACCTGGACCCACCAGCTTGAAAATCCCGCCAGGCATGTGTGTGTGTGCCCAAAGTCCTGCATGTAGAATGGTGGAGAAGAGATTGTGGTGTGGTCATCCCCCAGGGATTTGATTTCTCACTGTCTCTCTCTCCATCTCTCTCTGTCTCTCCAGTAAGCACACATATCCTATAGCAAAAATCTCTCCAAAAAAAAAATAATAAAAAAAGGCAGAAGAATGAGGCATATAGGGCACAGTCCATGAAAACCCAGGTACAAGCATCCAGGAGTGATGTCCAGTAGAGTCTCCATGCATTTAGTTTTCCCAGCAATGGTATATGGAATTCACAAAGTGTTGCCAATTGAGAAACATCACCAGACTTTGGTGTCTACTGCTTTATAGGGGATGAATTATTACACATGCAGAAAGAACCTGTATGTATAGCTTCATCCACTCAGATTTTCACTCACCTGAGCAAAAACATGTGCTGTCCATCATAAGCCATGTGTCAGCAAAAACAATCTGATCAGTGTGGTACCATAAGGCCCAAGGTCTCAAGCATATAAAATTGATATACATCAGAAAACACATATTGCCATGAACTATCTGCAAAGGTAAGAGCAGCATAGTTCCAGGCTTTAGGTGAAGAAAAACACTTAAGAGGAGGAATACTCAGAGAGTACAGAGCTCATCTCCCACGGTACTGCTGAGTTAGCGCTTTTCCTGAACACTGATATGTAAGAAAGTATTGTTAATTGTCTTTTTTATTTTCAGATTGTACCCTGTCATCCTTCTATAATTGTTTATTAGAACTAAGAGTAATTTTGTTGATCCTTTTGATATCGAGGGGTTTTTTTCTGGAGAGATTTTTGCTATAAGGCGTGTGTGCTTGCCAGAGAGACAAGAGATGGAGAAAGAGAAAATGAGAAATAACTTTCCAGGGGAGATGGCCACAGTGCAATCACTTCTCCTCCATTCTACTTGCAGGATTTTGGACACGCATGCACACGTGCTAGATTAAGTTTCAAGCCACTGGATTAGGGACTCAAACTGTGGTCAACCATGTGGTAGTCCAATGCCTTAACCACCATGCAACCTGCTAGCCCCTGATCCTTTTGAGTTATTCATAGATACCCAAAGAAATTCCTTACAAGTCTGTGTGCTTTTCTTCCCTCTTATCTTATTGCATTAGCTAGAATTTCCAGTATAATATTATATTGGAGTGGTGAAAAGAGACATCCTTGCCTTATTCCCAGTCAGGAAAGCATCTAATTTCTCACCATTAAGTTTGATTTTAGCTGTAGGCTTTTTTGTAGATGTTCTTTATTAAGTTGAGACAATTTTTCTCCAATCCTAACTTACTAAGAGTTTTAACATGAATAGATATTAGATATTGTGAAATTCTGTATCCACTGGTATGATTCTATGATTTTTCCTATTTAGATTACTGATGTTATGATTACATCAACCAATCATCAAATATTAAACCAGCCTTGCATAACTAGAGCAAATCTCACATGACCAGGTTACATTATTTTTATGCATTATTAGGGAATTACTAATATTTTGGAAGTTTTTTATGCTGATAGTCATGAACGATAAAAATCTATACTTTATTCTTCTAATTTCTTTGTTTATATTTAATATTAGGGAAATGCTGACCTTACAGAATGAAATAATAAGTGCTCGCTTAGCTTCTATTTTTTTGAAAGAGATTATAGAGAACTGATAGAACTTCTTTCCTAAATATTTGGTAGAATTTAGCAGTGAAATTCTCAGGCCTGTTGATCAGGCCTAAATAATCAACAGTTTTCTTTTTTAATATCGGTAATGAGTGTTTTCTCTCTTATCCTTTTAACTATTCTGGATGTATTTATTATTCTTAAATAATCAGTTTTAAATTTTGTTTTCTCTATTGATTTTCTCTTTCGACTTTTATTGATTCTGGCTTTAATTCTTTTTTTTATTTTTAAGAGAGTTTTTGTTTGTTTGTTTGTTTGTTTTTTGGCTATAAGGCATGTGAGAGACAAAAAGACAGAGAGGCAGAAAGCAAAAAAATCATCCCCTTGGGAGTGGCCATGCCACAATCCTTTCTCCTCTATTCTTCTCTCAGGATTTTGGGCATGAACTCACACATGCCTGGTGTGAGTTTTAAGCTGCTGGGTCCAGGACTTGCATCATAGTCTACTATGTGGGAGTCCAGTGACATAACCATTATGACATCTGCTGGACCTCAGCCTTAATTCTTATTTACTTCTTTGTGTAGTTTAAAATATTTATAAATGTCTTTTGAAATTTTTTCTTTGATCCATGATTTCATTAGAAGTATGTTACTAATCTCCAAGTTGTTTGAGGTTTTCTAACCATCTTTTAGTTAAATGTTGATAGTTTAAATTCCACTGTGATCTGACTCTATATATTGTATAAATTCTACCTTTATACATTTGTTAAAGTGTGGGTTTTAATATTTAATTTGGGCAGCTGGCACATAGCATAGTGGTTAAGGTGTTGGACTCCCACCTGGTCGACCACAGGTATTGTCCTGGACCTGGCAGCCTGCTTCCTCACCTCCCTTTTTTCCTCTCTCTCTCTGTTGCTCTATGGTCAAACTGAAGAAATAATAATAATGATAAATAAAATAAAATAAAATAATTATATATAAAAAAGTAATTTGTTTTATCTTTTAATGGACAATATTATATGAATTTGAGGGATATCATGCAATGTTACCATAGATGTAGGCACTGTAGAATGATTAAATCAAACTAATTAACCTGCCTGTCGCTTCTCATAATTTCTTTGTGGTGCATTTTATGACCCAGAATCTGGCCTATCTTGCTTAATATTTTTTTAGTAAATGTGAGAAAAGCTATCAAAATTATCAAAATATCTGAGACAAAACCTGATAGAACTGCCAGTATATCATGATACTTCTTGATCTCTGCCCACTGAGTTTACAAATTACTGGATTGGATTGTTAAACTCTTCAACTATAATAGTAAATTTGTCTATTTCTCCTAGCAGCTTATATGCTTTGTAGGTACATACATTTTGTTGGTTATTATCTCTTGTTAGTGATTAATTCTTTTATTAGTAAGAAATTATATTCTTCATACCAAATAATTTTTGTTTTTTTAAAGTCTTTTTAGTCTGAAATTGAAAAAGTCACTCCAGCTTTTTTTGAATAATGCTGCTATGAGGTATTTTTCTTGATTTCTTTACTTTAAACCTATCTGTGTGTTCCCATTTAGAGTTGGTATCTTATAGAAAACAGCTTGTTATAGTTGGGTCTTGTTTTTAAATTAATTCTAACAGTCTTTGTCTTTCCTGGCATATTTAGACCATACACCTTTAAAGTGGTTATTGATATTGCTGTATTAATATTTACCATTTTTGTAACTGTCTTCAATCCATGCATTTGCTGTTTTTTTGGTTAATTCTTTTTATTCATGGTAGAGAGCAGACGCACCCTCAACATAGTATTGTCATACCATGATCCTCTCTCATCTTCCTGCTCATCAGTATCCTAGGCACTCATTCATGGTCCCAACATATTTTCAGATGAAATTGGATATCCAAACCCACTGTCAGCTATGTAGCTTCCAGCAATGTAGTTCAGTCTATCACCAACTGTGCCACCAGGCCAGGCCTATTCTTTTCTTTTTTTTCCTCCCTCCCTTTCTTCCTTCCTCCCTCTCTTCCTTTCCCTTCTCTTCTTTTCCTTTCCTTTATTCTTTTCTTCCTTTCTTCCTTCTTTGCATTCTTTATTTTTAAAAAATATTTATTGTAATTTATGATTTATGTCTATTTATTACACAGGTTTGTAGGATACAGAGTGGTCTCTATTCATTACACAGGTTTGTAGGATACAGAGTGGTCTTTAAAAGTATTGGAGTGTAGGTAGCATGGTGGTTAAGTGCACTGGACTCCCACATGCCCAACTGTGATTCAAGTCCTGGACCTGGTAGCTTGCTTTCTCACTTTCTCTCTTGCTCTCTGTGCCTCTCTGGTCAAATTTAAATAAATAAATAAATAAATAAAGTTAAATAAAATAATTCTACAAAAAGCATATATGGGACCAGCAGGTGGCATAATGGCTGTCACTGGACTCCCATGTAGTTGACCATTGTTTGAGTCCCAGACTCAGTGGCTTAATCTCAAGCTGGGTGCATGTGTGTGCCCAAAGATCCCAAGAAGAAAATGGAGGAGAAGGGATTATGGAGTGACCACCCTTCCGGGGGTGATGATCACTTCCTTTCTTTGTGTCTGTCTCTGTCTTTCTGATGAGCACATGTGCACTATAGCAAAAACCTCACACACACACAAAAAAACCAAAAAGCATGTATATAGTGTATGATAAACAAATCAAGGAAATCAACGTTTCACCACCATCAACATTTAACATTATATTATGTTGTAAATATTACAAACCCACTCCACTGGTCATTCTGGAAGTACTGAATTATCTATGACATGTTGTACTGTAAAATACAGTTCTAAAGAAAAACAAATGGTTAAAAATTGGACAACCAAATGTCTCCTAAGTCAATGAAGATAAGTTTTTTAAACCAAAGATAATCTTAAAATAGCCAGTAAAAGAAGGATTTGATGTCCTTGTAGAGGACTGTGGGAGATAGGAGTTTATAGAAAAGATCTGTGGTATCAATCATTGATCCAGTTAAAGATAGATAAACTTGTACCCAAAAATAGTTCATTAGGAAGAAAGAGTAAAAGAAAACTTTTACTCAGTCATGGTGAGTTCTTAAAAGACCATAGTAGTGCATAAAGAGGTAAGTTCTCAAATATGCAAAAGCAAAACAAAATTAGAAAGAGATTTTTTAAAGTGAAGATATGTTAAAGTCAGTGATTTGGTGACTTACAGAATTTACAAAGTTCTTGATTTTTAGCCATCTCTAAATTCATTCCAAAGAAAGACTCAGCTGTTTGTAACATTTTGGACTTTTCCTCTGTTATCTCGCTTCAGACAAAGAGTAATGGTTATAATAAATATATAAGTAGAAACCTGTTAAGACAACTGTCTATCAAATAACTAGCAAATTTGTACTTACATCTGCCTGTGTGTAAAATAGTTGAATCTTCATTTTTAGTCTTTTAGTTGGGAATTTAATTCCAAAAACATTCAATGTTATTACCAATATGTGTAGACTTACCTGTTTTGACCCTCTGCTCTAGCCTTCTATCTCACCTAAGGAGAAATAGCAGAAACTAAGAAATCTGAGAGTTTCTGTCCTGGGAAACTTCCCCACTAAAAAACTATTTAAAAACACTATTGGGAGGGCCAGCAGATGGTGTGTTGGTTAAGGGCACAGGTCTCCCACATGGCCAACAGTGGTTCAAGTCCTGGATATAGCGGCTTGCTTTCTCTTTCTCTCTCTCTGTCCTTCTCTGGTCAAATTAAAATGAATGAATGAATGAATGAATGAGTAAAGTCTACTGGTTAAAGGTGCTAGATCCCATGTGGTCAAAAGTAGTTTGAGTTCAGCTCTGGCAGCTTAAGAAACACATGTGTTTGCACACCCCAAATCCTGACAGCATGGAGAAATGGAGAAGAGATTGAGGTGTAATCATGCCCCATTAGGGAGATGCTTTCTCCCTCTCCTTTCTCTCTCCTTTCTCTCCATCTCTCTATGACAAGTGCATACATTCTCTGGAACTTAAAACAACAAAGAAGAAATCAACATGAACAATTTTCAGCTTACTTTTATATGTTAAGAGGTCATACAATTAATTTATTTTTCCATGTGGTCAATGGCACTTATTCAATGGTAAACTTTTCTAATATTTTAATTCCACCTTCTAGAAAAATAAATTTCAGAAATTGTTACCTATAAAAACTGGAAACTTGTACTTTATAGTGTTACTGAGTTTATATTTCTTTTTTTATTGATTTTAACTTACTTTTTTTTTTGAGTTTTTTTCTATAGGGTGCATGCGCTTGCCAGAAAGTCAGAGAGAGACAGAAAGAGAGAAAGTGAGAAATCACCCCCCCTGGGGGATGGCCACGCCACAATCCCTTCTCCTCCATTCTCCTCTGGGGAACTTGGGCACATGCGCCCGGCGTGAGTTTAAGCCACCAGGTCCAGGACTCGAACCGCAGTTGGCTACATGGGAGTCCAGCAACATAGCCATTAGGCTAACTGCTGGTCCCTGATTCTAACTTACTTTTAACTTTACTTGAGCTTGGGACCACCATTTAGCGTAATGGCTATTTTGCTGGACTACCATGTAGTCAACCACTGTTCAAGTCCCGGACCCACTTAAAACTCACACCAGGTGCGTGCGTATGCATGCCCAAGATCCTGAGAGGAGAATGAAGGAGAAGAGTTTGTGGCGTGGCCATCCTTCTTGGGGGGTGATTTCTTGCTTTCTGTTTCTCTCTGTCTTTCCGGTGAGCGCATGCGCCCTATAGCATAAACTTCTAAGAAAAAAAAAAAACAAAAAACCAACAACAAACCTCACTTGAGCTTGGTATTGATAAATTTGAGCAGTCTAAACTTCTAAGAAAAAAAAAAAACAAAAAACCAACAACAAACCTCACTTGAGCTTGGTATTGATAAATTTGAGCAGTCTGCACATCCTGCACATCTCCACATCTCTGTGCACTCAATTTCTGTTGTAGAGTTCTTGTCTTATATAAGGTATATTTCTATATATGGAAAATTGAGCATCAGCTTCTTACGTATATTTGGAATATTTATTGGTTTTCCCATTTGCAAATTTGTTTTAGATGTTTTTATTTGTACTTTCAAAACTATGTATCAGGCCTTTTCTTATATATATATATATTTCTTTACTTTAAAACAAAAAAATGATAAAGAAAGAAAGTAGAAAAGATACATAGTATGTCACTGGATATGTTAGAATGCAATTGGTTTCTTGAATATCTAGGAAAATAAATATATCTTTGTGTATTTATTTCTATATTTATACTTAATAAGTTTATGTGTGTATACATAATTATTCTTTTCTCACAATTATCTAGATTATCTAGATTATGCATATTTGAGTTTACCTTTTTTATATAATACAGAATTAGAAAAAGAATGAACATCACTCAGTGATAAGAAGGATTTTTTTAGAGAATATATAGACTTATGCTCACAATTAACTAGAATAATAACCAATGGTTTTTATAATCATTAAATAAATCCATTCTTAAATATTTTCCATAAATAAAGGAGTTTTACCAAAGCATTAAAATAATGACAATAATAACAACAAAACAAACAGTAATAGAAATTTTAATAATTCTGTTAGATGTTAAAAAAATAGTTCTCAACTGTATGATGCTAGCAAATTTGATAACAACTCAAAATTGATTTGGAACCAAAATAAAATTATATACAAATCTTGCTTATTAATACAAAAGTTGAAAATATTAGCAAGCAATTTAAAAATACATAAAAATAAATGCTAAGTTGGGCTTATTCCATTAATGAAGGTGATTCAATATTAGAACATTTATCAGTGTATTTTACCACATTAAAAAAGTAAAGATAAATAATCTTATGAGACTCTCGAAAAACATTAAAAAAAGGCAAAATCAATAAAATTTATCCAAAGGAGGGGAACTTTACTGAAGCAGATGGTAATTATCTTAACTAATAAAAGACACATAGAAAACATCCATATGAAAAATTGTATACAATAGTGAAATGTTTTAGACTCATTCAAATAAGAAATCAAAAAAGGTTAACTGCTCTCATTATCTTGATTCTAAATTATATTTGAATATAAGTTAGTGGGACCAGCAGTTGGCGTAATGGCTATGTCACTGGACTGCCACTTAGTTGACCACGGTTCAAATCTCAGACCCAGTGGCTTAAACTCATGTTGGAAGCGCATGCATGCATACCCAAGATCTCGAGAGGAGAAAAGCGCGTGCATGCATACCCAAGATCTCGAGAGAATGGAGAAGGGATTATTGCGTGGCCATCCCCCCTTGGGGGGGGGTGATTTCTCACTTTCTGTCTCGTCTCTCTATCTCTCTCTGTCTCTCTGGTGAGCGCACATGCCCTATAGCAAAAACCTCTCCAACAAAAAGAATATAAATTTGTCAAAGCTAAAAGACACAAAATGTATAATGACTAGAAAAAGTGTATTTGAAGATGATATATGTGTCTATATTGAATTCTATATGGATAGTTCAGAAGCAGAGAGCTTAGTTCTCTTTCCTACTATACAAGACGGCCGGTGAAAAAGCTGAGAAGAGAGACCCTAAGGAAAAGAAACCTGAAGCCAAGAAGCCAGATGCCAGGGACAAGGTTAAAAAGGGTAACCCCAAGGCTAAAAAGCACCTTAGCAGCCAAAACCCCATCCTAGTCTAGGGCATCAGCAGATACTCCCAATCTGCCATGTATTCCAGGAAGGCCATTTACAAGAGGAAATACTCAGCCAAGAAATCCAGGATTAAAAAGAAAAAGGAAAATGTTCTTGTGACTGTCACGAAACCAAAAGGTGAGGACAAGAATGGTGGTACCTGAGTGGTTAAATTCCTCAAAATACCTAGGTATTATCCTACTGAAGATGTGCCTTGAAAGCTATTGAGCCACAGCATAAAAACCTTTCAGTCAGCATGTGAGAAAGCTGCGAGCTAGCATCACTCCTGGGACCATTCTGATCATTCTCACTGGATGACACAGAGGCAAGAGAGTGGTTTTCCTGAAGAAGCTGAGCAGTGGCTTGCTCCTCATGACTGGAATCCTGTTATTTAATCAAGTTCCACTGCATAGAAAACACCAGAAATTTGTCATTGGCACCTCCACGAAAATTGTATTAGCAAACTAAAAATCCCAAAACACCTCACCGATGCTTACTTCAAGGAAAAGAAGATGTGGAAACCCAGACACCAGGAAGGTGATATCTTTGACACAGAAAAGAAGTACAAGATTATAGAGCAGTGCAAAGTTGTTGAGAAAACTAAAGACTCACAAATTTTACCAGAAATCAAAGCTGTTCTTCAGCTCCAGGTCTACATATGATTCATGTCTGCCCTTACAAATGGAATATATTCCCACAAATTGGTGTTCTAAATTTCTTGTGAAGAACATAATTAAATAACTGATCACACAAGAAAATTCTATATGAATTTTACATTATGTAGAAATTGAATATCCTATAAGAAAAATTATTAGAATCAGAAAGATAATTTGGCAATATTATCACATATTAGATATGTATATGAAAATAATCTACATTTAAACAATATAAGTGTAAACAATTTTATAAAACAAAACATTGTGAAATATATTACATCCCTAATAATGGAGAAAATAGAGTCTTGATGACTGGAAAGATTCAATATTTACCCCCTGTTAAGTTTTCCCAAAATGAAATGAAGTTTCAGTACGATTTCAGTGTAAATATCAGCATGGTTTTCAATGGAATTTAATAAGCTAATTCTAAAATTTATATGGAAATGCAAAGTTCTAATAATAGCTAAGATCCTCTGAAAGAAGAACAAGCTGATGGATCTGGTTTTAAACATTATGATTAATAACAAAATTCAAGTTATTAAGATGGTCTAAAATGCAATAGGATTAAGTTAGACTACCAGAACTGAATAGAGAGTTCTGAAATAGACACAAAGTTATCATATTGTATATTTGGCAAAAATATACATTTTAGTTCAATGAGGAGGAAATGGATTTTTAGTAAATAATGCTGGAACAATGATTATCTATGTAGAAGAAGACAAATTTGAATATATCTCATAATATACTCTCAAACCAATCTCTAATGAATTAAGCCTTTAAATATGAATTAAAAAATTTTAAACTCTTCAAAAAAAAGTTAAGAGCATGTCTTCACATAATCAAGTATCACTTATCACTAGAAAGAGGGTGAAAATTACTAGCTATGTACTTAGAAGACAGTATTACCAAGAATATTAAAATAATCCCAAAAATGAAATAGAAAAAAGAAGAGTCAAGTACAATAATTGACAAAGAAATTGAATAAGCTTTTGGCAGGAAAGGAAATGGGAAAAAAAACAATGTGAAAAAAGTGCTAACCTGTAAGTAGTAAAGGACATTCAAAATACATCAACAATATGTTATAATTTCATATATGCTATTGATTGATTGGCAAAAAATAAAATTTAATAATAACAAGTGTTGGATAGCTTATGAATTGATCTGAATACCTATACCCTGCTTGTAGGACTGTGAATTATATAGTCTCTCTCAAAAAACAATATTACTGGGGCAAGCAGGTGGCACGGTGGTTAAGGCAGCTGGATTCCATAGGGCTAAGTGGTTTGAGTCCTGGACCTAGTGTCTTGAAAATCATGCTGAGTATATGTATATGCATGCCCAAAATCCTGAGAGGAGAATGGAGGAGAAGGGATTGTGGCAGGGCTAACCCCCCACCCTCATTTGTCTCTGGTGAGTGTATACATCCTATAGCAAAATTAAAAGAAACAAACCAAAAAAGTGACTTATTGTTATTAGTAATTATTTTCTTTCTGAGAGTTTTTGCTACATGGTGCATAAGCTCACCAGAGAGCAATAAAGAGACAAAAACTGAGAAATCACCCCATGGGGGATAACTACACTGCAATCCCCTCTCCTCCTCTATTCTCCTCCTGGTATCCTGGACACACACATACTTCTGGTGTGAGTTTCAAGCTGCCCATCCAGGACTCAAACTGTGGTCAGTCACGTGGGAGTCCAGTGCCTTAAACACTATGTCACTTGCTGATCCTCTATTATCCTCCTGGTATCCTGGACACACACATACATACTTCTGGTGTGAGTTTCCAGCTGCCCATCCAGGACTCAAACTGTGGTCAGCCACGTGGGAGTCCAGTGCCTTAAACACTATGTCACTTGCTGACCCTTAATAAGTATTTCTAAGTAAAGCTGAACAGATAACTAGTAATTCAACTTATTGATAAATATTCTAGAAAAGATTTTGTATATTTCTGCCAAGAGAAATATGTAACAGTTTACATAATCACATTTTTTATACAAATAAAATGGTGAAAGCAAATGCCATCAGTCTCAGAATGGGCAATTACACAAAGAAATACTATACAGTAGTAGGAAAAACAATACTCTACAACAGTATAAAGAAACTATAGTTAGGTATTTTATGATATAAAAAGTAAACAAAAGCAAATCACAAAAGACTATATAGTATGATTCCATTTTTGTCTAGGTCATAAATGAGTAACACCAAATAAGAGTAATCAAATTAATTTTTATACAAGATTTTTAGCACAAAGTCAAGCTAGTAATTACTCTCAGACGAGAAAAGTTGGCGTGAAATCCAGGAGATGCCCATAGGGGATTTCCAACAATACTGACAAGGTTCTACTTCTTCAGCTAGACACAATGCATGTGCATGCATTCGTGGATTAGTATTCTTTATATCACATCTATGTCACACCTATAGGCCAGAATAAAACAATTATAATGATATTTTGAATTATGTATGCCTTTTTCTTCACAACAAAAATACCAATATTGCTTTCCAAGATATAAGTGATAACTTAATATTTTTCGTTTGGACAAATTATCTTGAAGAGTTCATTGAAACTATCCTTAGAAAGATGTATTATGTAGGGGACCAGCACGTGGCGTCATGGTTAGGGCGGTGGAGACTCCAACCACAATTTGAGTCCTGGACCTGATGGCTTGATTTCGTACTTTTCTTCCTTCTCTCTCTCTCTGTGTCTAACTCTAGTCAAATTTTAAAAATAATAATAATAGTGGAACCAGCAATTAGCATAATGGCTATGTCGCTGAACTCCCTTGAAGTCGACCGTGGTTCAAGTTCCGGACCTGGTGACTTAAACTCACGCTAGGTGCATGTGCATGTATGCCCAAGATCCAGAAAGGAGATTAGAGAAGGGATTGGGGCATGGCCATCCCCTTTCCCCCTCTCCTCCGAGGGTGATTTCTCGCTTTCTATCTCTCTGTCTCTGTCTTTCTGGAGAGCGCACTCACCCTATAGCAAAAACCTCTCAAAAATAATAATATTAAATGAATAAATAAAATTAAATAAATAAATAATTCTTAATTTTTTTTTTTTAATAAGAAAGATGTCTTATGCAACCTGGAATAGAGTCTTAAAAAAAGGTAAGGGGATTTTATGATACATGACTTTGAAAACTCTTTGTATTTTGAGGATTTCTGTTCTCATTGTACTTAAAAAGTTTGTCAATTTTTATATTTATAATTCCTCTGTAAAACCCTTATGTATTTTTTTAAAACTCTCATGACAACATCTTTCTTTATTTATTTATTTATTTATTTATTTATTTATTTATTTATTTATTTATTTATTTATTTATTTTGGAGACGTTTTTGGTATAGGGCACGTGCGCTTTGCCAGAAAGACAGAGACAGAGAGACAGAAAGCGAGAAATCACGCCCTCAGGGGGATGGCCATGCTGCAATCTCTTCTCCATTCTCCTCTCGAGATCCTTGGCACACATGTACACACACACGCACACGCACCTAGCATGAGTTTAGGCCCATAGTCGACTACATGGGAGTCTAGTGACATAGCCGTTACACTAACTACTGGTCCCAGCATCTTTATTTTTTTGAAGACCCTTGCCTCAAAAATAGTGGTCCCCTTAAGGAACTCAACCATTATTTTAGAAATCACTATACTGAAACATGAAGTCAATTTGCCCTAAAGAGGCAGATCAAGTCAGAGGAGAAATTGCATGCACTTTGAATCAAGAAACAAGGATGAGCTAATCATTTTAGATAGATATTCCAATGCTTGCACAGCTGGGCATAGTGTACTGATTGTGTAAATATGCTTTGCTATTTTCTTGTATTAGTCAGTTTGCTTCAATAGGTTAGAAATTGGGAAGGTTCTTTATCTAATGTCATGGTAAATTTATATCATGATACAAGAATGTTTACATCTTGGTAAGCATTGTTTCTCCCCCATTTTCCTTCTTTTGGTCCGGGAAGCCAAGGGGTAAAACAGCATACAAAGGCCTGAATTTAAGATTCTTAAGCTCTTGCAGGAGCTTGGAAATTGTCATAAAAGACATTACGTGTACTGAATTGAGCACAATATTTGTGTATGTTGGCACTGCTAAGAGAAGAGAGATTCAGGAGCTATACATTTCTGAATCTCTTCACAGTGTATTTGCCTACAATTAATTATCTTTCCTACCATCATGAGCTACAAGAGCATCATCACATACTTACTCAGAATGCCTGTAGAATACAGGATAAGGTCATATTAATGTTCTAAGTACCAATTCTCTGACTAAGTGAGTAAAAATATTTAAAAGTCATTTTAGGTGACCAGAGCTAGAGCTAGATAAGAGAGAAGGCCAGGGCTGTTCAGAGTGTGAGAGTTGGAGGCAACTTTTTTTTTTTTTTGAGAGTTTTTTGGTATAGGGCATATGTGCTTGCCAGAAAGACAGAGAGAGACAGAAAGTGAGAAATCACCCCCCAGGGGGGGATGGCCACACAGCAATCCCTTCTCCATTATCCTCTTGGGATCTTGGGCATACATGCACACGCGCCTGGTGTGAGTTTAAGCCACTGGATCCGGGATTTGAACTGTGGTCGACTACATGGGAGTCCATTACGCCAACTACTAGTCCCTGGAGGCAACTTTTAAAAAACATTTGAATTGCTCTAATGGGTAACAATTGCCTTTATGGTAACAGAGAAAGTGTGGCAGAGTGTTTTTTGTTTCTGTTCTCTTCCCATCCCTCCCAAAAAAAGGCCATGACTGTATCTACCATCCTACTAGATCCTACTAGTTCTTCCAGATTATTCTTACCACCCTCCCATGAGGAAGTGGGTTCTAAATCTGTTCTCTTTGAATGCAAATAGGTATTGTGTCTTCCATTAACAGATTCTGGGAGGAGATAGCTGTGCCTCTGGAGACTAGATCAAAAAGGAAAACACAGATTTCTGCCTGACTCAGTCCTTCAGTACTCATCCTGGAAATCCACACAAGAGAAAGCTTAGGCCACAAGGAGAATTCATGTCCAGCAGAAGAGACTCCAGTCCTTAGGCCTGTTTGACCTTCCAGAGCAAAGATGGGAAGAACAGACTTGCCAGTTATGGGAGTGAGTGAAACTGGCAACAGATACTCTTGCCTGCAGCTAAAGCTGCCATGAGTAGAACTGAATCTTTCCCACCTATCCTGCCCAAATTAAAGGTTTGTAAGCAAAAGAAATAATTATTTTAAACTGTTCATTTTGGGGGGTGGTTTGTTATGTAGAAATATAGAATTAGATTGAAAGTCCACAAATCAGGGGTAGATAAGCAGAAACTAATAAAGAAATAGACTCGAAAGAAAAAAAAGAAAATAACAACAACAACCACAAAATCCAAAACATTGGACGAACTTTAATGAAATTCAACAATCAAAAGTTTAAGTTCTTCAAAGAGTAAGTTCTGCTGGGCCATTGGAAGAGGTTATTAAAAGTAAGCTTTGAATTAAAGAGGCAATTGAGAAAATAATTAGATTATTTTATTTATGCTATAATGGAGTTTATTTGGATGAATCACTATCCTAAGTTCTTTGAAGTAGGGATCACCAGTGCAAATGAAGTCTTCCAGAACTTCTTGGCAAGGGAAATGCCACTAATTATTGAGACATAATAAAATCCTCTTAACTTCTTGAGAGCTGAAATTGTGAAAGTGCTGAATATAATGTATAAACTATTATTTTTACAAAGGTTTAATTCTACACACATTAGTAATTTTGAGGTTTTTTTTTTTTTTTTCATTTATATGAATTTAAGTCAAAATAGACCCTCTCTGGACCAGCAATTAGTGTAATGGCTATGTCACTGGACTGACATGTGGTTGACTGCAGTTTGAGTCTGGGGCCCAGTGGCTTAAACTCATGCGGGGTGCGTGTGGTGTGTGTGCCCAAGATCTCAAGAGGAGAATGAAGGAGAAGGGATTGTGGCATGGCCATCCCCCCTGGGGAGTGATTTCTCGCTTTCTGTCTCTATGTCTCTCTCTCTCTGTCTGGCGAGCGCACATGCCCTATAGTGAAACAAAAAACCTCTCCAAAAAAAAAAAAAAAGATACTGCTGTGAGGCCAGCAGGTGGCTTAGTGGTACTGGATTGCCACATGGCTGACCACAGTTCAAGTTCCAGACCCAGTGACTTGACACTCATGCCAGGTAAGTGTGCGTCATGCCCCAGATCCCAAGGGGAGAATAGAAGAGAAGGAATTGCAGTGTGGCCATTCCCATTGGAATGGGGGGCGATCTCTCGTTTTCTGTCTCTCTGGTAAGTACAAGCGCCCTATAGCAAAAATTTTTTCTCAAAAAAAAAAAAAAAAAAAAAAAGATACTGTTTAATTATATAGGCTAGAAAGCACTTCTGGTAAGTATTTCTCCCTAAAATGATCTTTTCTTATGTTGGTGTGATTGTTAGGACAGATATTACTTTATGTACCTCCTATAATTCCACAAATGTGAATCAGACACTCTGAGGAGAATTATAGAAAGGATGATGTTGGATAGTTAAGAGACTCCTGGAGTGCCTTACCTGATTCATTTCATGTAAAGGACAGAATGAAGTTGATCTAATCACAGATACTTCTACATATACAAAATGTGAGAAATAAAGAAATGTAATAGAATACCCAGTAGATCAAATACATAGGTATGAAACCAATGCCCTACAAACCACATTATTATTATTACTATGTGTGTGCCTGCACTATGTGCAGGAAGACATGGGGTATAACCTGGTACTCTCCCACGTGGCTTCAGCACTGCAAAATGTGGTGTTAGCACTGAACCACCACAGTTGTGCTATTTTCTTTATAAATTTTGGCCAACTAGAATTTTAAAAGTACAAATATTTATTGCTGTTTATTTTCAAAAGTAAATGTGCTAACAAGTATTTTATGTATTTATGCATTTTTAGGAAAGCTTAAGGTAGCTGATTTATGCATGAAATGTTAAAGGGACACAGACAAATCCCCAAAGTGATGCTAATTTTTAAATTAAATATACATAAATTAATCCACATAACTCTGGGAGCAAAATAATTCTTAGAAAATGCATGGAATTCATTATAAGCCATTAAATAAGCATTCAGTAATTACCAGCAGTGAGAACAATTTATAAAATAAACCTACACTCATTTTCTGTTTTGAAATGATGAGTCTTACCTAACTTTAGAGGATTCAACTGCTGTTTGTAGTATTTTCCTAAAATAATTTTAAATTTTCTGTTCTTTTAAAAAATAATAATACTTTAAAAATGATACTAAAACTTGAAGATATAGAGCTTTGAATAGGAAAGTTTGGCATGGAAGTCATTACAACTGAGCTACCTTATAATCTCAGCCTTTTATTACTTAAATAATTAAGTAAAATAATTGTACAAGTGAATTTACATGTTAATTCACTTGCTGCTATCATCATAATAGTACATTTGATGTCTGTAAGAGGCTACATGCTGTTATAGATGTGTAACATTTCTCAGTTACTCTGAGTTATTTCAAAGCTAAGGGATAATCTGCATTGCTTCCATTTTATAAATGAGAAGGTATAGTCGTTTACTCTGAAAGGGGTTAGAGAACTATGTTCTATGCTCTGACTTTGCTTGCCACCTGTTTTTATTAATAAAATTGTATGGGAAAACAGCTACATCCATTTATCTATTGTTTATGGTTGCTTTCTCTCTCTGAGGCTGAACTATTTGTAACAGATACCATACACCCACAAAGCAAAAATATTTACTATCTGACTCTTTACAAAATAAGTTGGTAAACCCATTTTCTTTGGTTTCTTAGAGAGAATTGCCTTTTAAATCAAAGGTGTTCTCATACTGAAATATGCTCTTTTCACTATACCACGATACATCTCAAAGAGGAGAAAATAACAAAGGGGAGTAAATAATGAGCCTGCTCTTTTTTCTTTTTTTAACTATTTGCCTTGATGAGGTAGAATAATAAAATGAGGCTTTGGGATTTAAATATGATCTTACACACGTATTACCATTGTGAATCAAGACCAGGCATGTAAATATTCATGGATTCTGACACATCATTTAAAAAATGGGAATAATGATATGTGTTTTATCTACACTCAAAGACCTGGGACAGATAAGCTCTTTTGAACTCTACTATTATTCTTCATCTCTGATTCCCAGGCCAGATCTCTGGCAGATCTAATTCACTTAGCTGAAAATTAATATAAAATAGTTTTAAATATTGTTTTCAATTGAGAATGTAAACTATGCTTAGCCATACAAAATAATAAACATACCACATATTTATGACCCATAGCTTGTTTTGAGTCATGAAATATAATTCATAGTAATTCAACACAAAAAGGTTTTATTTTATTTTTGAAATTCACAATGTTTTGTGAAGCCTTTTAAAGGGATCATTGTAATTAATATTTGCATAGCTATTGATTTAATGTTAGAGTCACTTTACATATATTGATTTTTTGTAATTACTCATATATACAAAGAAACATAATCTACAAACAAATATGACTCACTAAATCTAATTTAATAAGCACCTACTATGTGCAAATTACTATGCTAGGTACTAGGCATCCAATGCTTATTCTCCTGGGGGGAATGACAGATCATGAAATGTATTTTTTTTTTTTTTTACAATCCTACACAAAAAGGTTTTTAACAGATAATCAGGGTGTTATGACAGACACATTTAAAGAAATGGAAGGACCAGATTTGGATGGTGCACTTAATGCAATGCTTTGAGAGGCAAAGATTCTGGGTTCATGTCTGTAGATCTTCTGAAGTACACCTGGCATGAGCTTGTACATAATCCAGAATTGGCTGAAAGTTGGGGTTGGTTTGTGGTATTCAAGTCCCTGTTGGGGCTGTTGTACCTCCCCCTCCACTCTCCTGTTTCTCTCACTTACAGAAAAAAAAATAAATAAATAAATAAAATAAATAAATAAACTAAAAAACAAAATAAAGAAACTGAAATTGCAGTTTGGACACAAGGAGGAGATAGAAGTTTATCTGTGTAGAGCAGTCTTCTCAGTCCTAATACCAACGCTGTGGATATTTTAGGCAAGATGAGTCTGCTGTGCTTTCCTAGGCACTGTGGCATGTTTAGCAGCATTCTTCCTCTTACCTGCTACACTCCAGGAGTAGCCTTATTTTCCCCAATTGTGACAACTGAAAATGCCTGCAGACCTGGTCAAATGTTACTTAGAGGACAAAAATCACCCTTAGTTATCAACCACAGCATAATAAATGGATCAGGATAAGTAAGGTCTAAAATTATTCCAGAAAATGAAAATATAGTAAATGTCTATTTTGGTCATTCCGATGAGAAATGAACAGAAGAAAAGGGAATGAGATAACAGTATATTTTGAAGGTTGAGTATGCCTAACTTGAAAGATTAAAAGTTTGCCAATTTCAGTGACAAGGAGAATCAGTAGGTAGGCTCGTTATAAAAATCTAAATTTTGACAGTTCTGATTATTGGTGTGAGGAGAGACTCAAGAATATAGTTTTTAGTAAACAACACATTTTGGAGAAGAAAATTGATGTAGACAGTGAGAAACTATTAGAAGTCAGGGCTAGAGCTAATGAGAGTGGCCCAGCCAGCCTGCAGTCCCAGCTGGGAGGCTGAGGCAAGAGGATCACGACATGGTGAGACCCTGTCTTTAAAAAATGAAATAAAAATACAATTAATCTTAAACTGTAATTAAAATGGTTGACAAAGAAATTTGTAGCAAAATGGGATATACTTACTGTGGGGGTTAGGGATATACGAGTAAACCTTGTTTTCTTGGTAATTAAAACAAGGGATTCTTTTGTTCAGGAGCTTACTGAACAAGAAAGAAAAAAAATGTCTCATTTTTCTTTGAATGAGACTGCTTGCTTGCTTCTCAGAAGCAACCTTTTAGAAGCAATGATTTATAAGGCACTTCCCTTTTAAGATCCATAAAATTATGCCATCTTTAATATTGTGCCAATGATTGTACAGGCCCGGGTTATTATGCTGGTTTTAGCAATTCCAAGAAATTAAAAAAAAAAAGTCTACCAATGTCAAAGATGATTATATATTTCCTAAGAACATTCTAATACATATGAAGTGAGGTTATTTGGGGAAACATTTCATGTTCATGATCTGCAGATTTGAAATTTGTTTTTAAATGGCAAAGAAAAGGAGAATGAGAGTTTTGGGGATTGCCGGAGGGATAGAGTGGACAACTCTCTGAGGCCCTCTGACATTTATGCTTATCAGGTTGGAAGATGCCAAAGGCGTTAGCCTGGATTTACATATAAATATTTTGGAGAAAAGATTTTTGTCAGAGTCCATATCGCTTAACCATACTTTTTATGGTTCGCTGTGCACAGCTCATATTCAAGAGCCCTGTGGTTGACATAAATAAAATGAGATGACTTTGCAGAAGTAAACAAAGATGGTAAGCAATATCCCAGAAGTCAAATATTCTGTTCCTATG
The DNA here is from genome assembly GCF_000334495.1 of Tupaia belangeri chinensis. Taxonomy (NCBI): domain Eukaryota; kingdom Metazoa; phylum Chordata; class Mammalia; order Scandentia; family Tupaiidae; genus Tupaia; species Tupaia belangeri. The sequence continues at coordinate 3,886,730 of NW_006159757.1, forward strand.
ACAATAATTCTTGATTTAAGATGTCACTAGACTGAGCTCACTTGTGTCATAGCAATAATGTGATGCTTTGCCAGGCTGAGTCACATGGGAACATTCTGAGTTCACATCTGTAGATCTTCATGAACACAAAGGTATATACATATACGTCCATGATTTGGGGCTGACTGTAGCAGAGGGTGGCTCACAGCACCAAGACCTTGCTGGGGTAGCTGTCTACTGCGTGTCTTCCTATCTCTTTTATCCATGAAAGAATAAACTGAAATATTAGGTTACTTACTCAGTGCTTATTTGTCCCGACCCGGGGGGACAGCTGAACAGGTTTCCTGAGTGAAGGAGTGAGAGCCAGGACAAGCGGCGTAGTGTTACAGCACAGAGACGACAGTGTCGTCCGTTTATTGTGGGCAGCACGGTACAGCACAGAGACGACACAGCATCACAGCTCTTACGGGTCGCGTCGTCTACTGTGAGCAGCACGAAGACGACGCAGTGTCACAGCTCTTCAGGGTCGTCCAGAGACGATGTAGTGTTACAGCTCTTCAGGGTCTCCCAGGTCGTCTGGAGACGATGCAGTGTCAGCTCTTCAGGATCTTCAGGGTCGTCTGGAGACTGCGCGGGGTTTCAGCTCTTCAGGCTCTTCAGTTGTCGTCTTCCTGGTTGTCATCGTCATCTTCCTGGTGGTCTGTGTCATCTGGCTACTGTGGGCCAGGCATCGTGGTTATATACACTCTGGTGGGTTGTAAACGGTGGGTCGTGATTGGTTGTAAACGAAGGACTGTGATTGGTTGTAAACGGTGGGCCCTGATTGGTTGTTAACGGTGGGTTATGATTGGTTGCTTTTGGACCAATCATGAGGTGCTGGATATGCAAATTTGAGGGATTCTAGTGGCCAATCAGAGCAAGGTTTCGAAGGTCAGGTTTTTGGAAGGGAACCAATCATGGTAATTGTTTGCCCTCTGAGAAACCTCAGCAGACTCGCTGGTGTGCAGCTTCCCACACTTATTTATTAATACTAAAAGTAAATCTGTATATGAGAGAAAAACAATTTTTTCTCATAATATATTTTGTGTAGTTTTACAAGTCAAACAGAATCATTTTTGAACATTTTGTTCAATATTTCCTACTAGCTACTTAACTATAAAGCAATTCTACTAAGGATAAGATATCTTCCAGCCACATATCTCCATTTTCCTAAAGAAAAGACATGGATTTACTTAAAAATATTTTGTATCATCAGTAATTTATGAAAAATTCTCCTTAAAAATTTTTTGGAGAGGATTTTTTGAGAAATCAATGCCTAAGTAACAGAAAAATAATCATATAACTGAGAACTGCAGTGTACAAATAAAAGCTATGGTTGAGTTTCTAATAATCATAGAAATTTTAAAGTATTTTTCTTTTCTTTTTTTTTCTTTTTTTTTATAGAGAGGTTTTTGCTATAGGGCACATGCGCTTGCTAGAAAGACAAAGAGAGACAGAAAACGAGGAATCATCCCCCAGTAGGGATGGCCGCACCGCAATCCCTTCTCCTCCATTCTCCTCTTGGGATCTTGGGCACGTACACACGCACATGTGCCCGGCATGAGTTTAAGCTACTGGGTCCTGGACTTGAACTGCAGTCAACTACATGGGAGTCCAGCGACATAGCCATTATGCCAACTGCTGGTCCCTAAATTTTTGACCTAACAGAATTGTCTTTAAAATTTTGACCTAGTAGAATTTAGTTAACATTTGTACTTCAATTAAATATGCCGATATATATATATTCTAAGGCAGCAATAGTATTTTAATTAACATGCTGGCTGTTAGAATTTATTTTTTAATGTTTGGAATTTAGTCATGTTAAAGATATGTGGATTGGGTAAAATAATAGAGAGGAAGTACCATCCTGATCTGAATAGTGTATAAGATATAAAAGATTCATAATCTTTAATCTTTAAATAGAAGCTATAGTTAAGATTCATATCTTTTGTTGCCTATTTGTAGCTACTTATTGGAGTTTTTTTTTTTTCCTTATGAAAAAAAAAAATCCCAGGGTTCATGAAATGGGCTTTGTTTCACTCATATTTCTTTGGCCTGCATGTTAATCAATGTATATAATTGTGGAGAATCAGTCTGAATATTCTTTCTTTGAATCACACACCTCATAGCAAGGATTTCAGGAAGGAGAAATAACGCCGTATTTCACTCACTTTAAAATGTAACTTTTAAAATAAGTAATGCTTCTGAAATTGGGACATATCATATCTCCATTGGCTATGTCAGAATATGCTTGCTATTGTCAGTATATTCTAGCAAGATCAAAAAAGCATCAGCATTTTAGCTTGCAAGGTAGGTAGTACCTTGAAATTAGAGCTAATGGTGTAGACTCATTTAAGAAGTATTGCACCAGTAATCTTGATGGAACACAGGATTATATTGCAAGGTGTTGGGAATACCACTGATATTGGTGCCTCTGGGTCCCATGCTGACTTAGAAGAGTTGGAATTTGAATGTGAAGATGTTTTAAGGACACCTTAATTAAGGCACTTTCCATATATTTCCCATTTAATGTATATAAAAGAATGATACACTATAATAATTTTTAAAAACTATATGTTTCGGGATCGACAGGTGGTGTGGTAGTTAAGGGTGCTAGACTCCCACATGGCCGACTATGACTGAGTCCTGGACCTGGTGGTTTCTTTTCTTGCTTCCTCTCTCTTTTTCACTCTGTCCTTTTCTGGCCAAATAAAAGCATATAAATAAATAACTAAAGTTAAGTAAAATAATTTTTTAAAAAAAAAAACTATATTTCTAAATTAAGTAGCTCTTTGATTAAGCATAAAAAAATTCTAAGTGGCAAGATATGTTCCACATATTGACAGCAAATGATTTGTTTTGTTTTACCTAAAATAAAGTTTGTTTTAAAATTGATAGTATTGGTTGTCAGAAAAGTCATGACATATTTTTCTATGCGAAAATGTGTCTTGACTTTTCCAATAACCCAATATTTTAGAATTTACTAAATAAGATCATTTTGAATTATGGACACATCTTAGTTTATTTCTTCCAACATCTGGCTCAAAGTGAACACTTCCTCCCAGTGTATCACTTACTTGTGGAAGCTCAAAAACTCATATCACAAAGACACTTAGAAATCATCTCAAATTGTTTTCATATCTTACCTCCATTCCCATTTTAGTACATCTGTGAGAAAGCTAGCTTCAGGGACAATAGTGGTTCTTCCCTCCAGAGGAGCTGTGCAAACGAGTCATTGTAAATACCTTGGACTACTGACATATGAAAGAATTCTTCACGTTACTTTAGGATGTGAATTCAAACATAATTTATATTCAAAAGGTTTGTACGTTAAAACATTAAGTTGCACAATAATAGAATGATTCTATGCTTATAAAACAAAATATGTTGTTAAGTTATGAAAATATGAAGCCAACAATTAATGCTTTTCCATCTCTTACCTCTGAATAAGAAATATGGGATCATTTTGTAGACTATTAATATATAAATACTTTAAAATTTAGGATGCCCTTTTTACCATCAGAAGGAAACAAAATCCTGTTGCTATGTTGTTTTGTTTTGGTAGGAGATTGTTATTTTTTTTCTTTTTTTTTATTCTTCATATTTTTAGATTTTGTACAGTTTGAGATGACTAAAACATCAAAACACAAGCTTATAGGTGAAAAAGGCCTGAAAATGTTCCAATATTTACTATGCATTTTATTAATGCTAAAAAAGTACAAAGTCATAAAAACTGTCTTGAGTAATACAATATTATAAAGAACCCATATTGATATTTTAAGAAATTGGAATGAGGCTGCTGAATAGAAAGCACAGTAAAACTAGAAGAAACCCTATCCATCAATAAGGATGAGCATATCAATTGCAATGTGCTGTATTTTAAGTTAACACAGCTTGCCCCAAAATTTAAATTTACAGAGAAAGATTACTGAAGGAGTTTTTGAAAGGAAGTCTTCAATGTGATAAACAGTTCTCTCTCTCTTTCTCTTTTTGTGCTAATTCCATAGTGTGCAACATTACTGTAGTTGAAGAAAATTTCTATTGTAGTGTCACTTTTGAACAATTGACTGGGTAGAGGAACTTTTAAAGGAAAACCTAAGTGGGCAATCAAAGCCTCCAGTGGAAGCTGAAAGAAACTCGTGGGCTTTAACAGAAAAAGAAAATAAAGGGGTAAAAGTTGGTAAAGGAGAGTAAGCAGAACTGAAATATCATTTTATTTATCAAACTGGAAGAGCCTCTGCTTAGGGTGTAAGTATTAGGGAAACCAAATTACTAATGGCAGAAACTTCTTGGTTTGTAGATTCTTGCCTACCTCTGCAACTTCCTTTCATTCCATAGGCATAATGCCTTCCATGAAGGAAGGTCAGTAGGAAAAGAAGGGTTATCCAACCACCAGCTAGGTAGTAACTAGGGTATATGCTATCAGTATTCACTAAAGCATGCATGGATTTGGGCTTTAAGAAGAAAGCTTCTGGGACCAGCAGTTAGCATAATGGCTATGTCGCTGGACTATCATGTAGTTGACTGTGGTTCAAGTCCGGGCCCGGTGCTTAAACTCACGCCGGGCGCATGTGTGTGCGTGTCCAAGATCACAAGAGGAGAATGAAGGAGAAGGGATTGTGGTGTGGCCATCCCCCCTGGGGGATGATTTCTCACTTTCTATCTCTGTCTCTCTCTGTCTTTTTGGTGAGCGCACATGTCCTATAGCAAAAACCTCTCCAAAAAAGAGAAGAAAGCTTCTTACTCAAGAGAATTTAAAATCTGCTGTGAAGGAAATACATATAAACATAGACATCAGGCTCAAAACAAAAAGAAACATCATGGATTTATAGGTAGTATTTAGTTCCAACAACAAAGAGCACTAGGAACATATCTGTAGTCACATACAGTTAAAAGTTAGTCTTACTTGGTTGCCATAGCAAAAACCCCCTTCAGAGGACCATTAGGAGATCTCAGTAGAAGAGAAGTGGGAAGGGCTCCTAGAAGAGAATGGACAATCTGGATTTGTCTTAGATGAGTCTGAAGAAGAACTAAGGGAATAGGATTCTATTTAGGATTAGATGCTATAAAGAAATGGACCTAACTCAAGTATTTAATATGGTAATGTTTGTCCTTGAGGTGTGAAGATTAAGTAAGCTAGGTTGACTATTATATACTATTGACTATTATATACTATATATTGACTATTATATACCATATATTATATATGCATGCTTTGAAAATTCATACTATACTCCACAAAGATGTACATTGACTTATTGTAAATCCAGAAATCATAATTAAAGAAAAAAAAGTGGGTTAACGTTGTAACTGGTAATAGTGTTGATAGTTCAAATAGAGTAAGCTAGTCATTTGGAGGATTACAATTTGTCTGAGTCTATGTTCCATCAGTTTTTTTATAAACACTACATTATGTTAGGAACATACCAGCTTGATACAAGTTTCATTTCTTCAGTAGAACTGACCACAAAACGGGATCAGCCGTTGGCATAATGGCTATGTCGCTGAACTCCTATGTAGCCAACCGCGGTTCGAGTCCAGGACCCAGTGGCTTAAACTCATGCTGGCCATTTGTGTGTGTATGCCCAAGATCCTGAGGGGAGAAGGGATTGTGGCATGGCCATCCCTCTGGGGGAAGATTTCTCACTTTCTGTCTGTCTCTCCCTCTCTCTGTCTTTCTGGCGAGCACATGCGCCCTATAGCAAAAATCCTCTTAAAAAAAAAAATTGATCACAAAACATAATGAGCTCGAAGATTTACCAAAAAGTTCTACATATTGCTTAACTTTCAACACTTACACAACAAAAAGATAGTTAATATAAATGAAAGTCGACACATTTATTATCCTGATGATGTTATAATACAGTAGGAAATAGGCCAAGCTGGGATAGTGAGAGCTAAGACAGTGATGCTAGGCAGATTGAGGCCACATGGAAGGCCCAGGCCCAGGATCAATTCCCAACTCACCCTAAAAATATGGGTTCTAGGGCATGCACCTGTACCAGACACTCCAGAGTTGAAGTGGGAGAATTTTGAGCTTACAGTGTAAGCCACATTGCTAGATCATGTCTGAAGGAGCTGGATAGAAGTACTCACTTGTGGTCTCAGCTACTCAGGAGGCTGAGGCAAGAAGCTGGCAATGCAATAGACCCCACCTGAGGGGGAAAAACAAAACAAAATAAAACTACACATGAACGCAAATGCACTCACATACACCCCCATAACAATGTAAAAATGGCTCTAATAAGACCCTAATGTATCACATGTACCATGATACTTTGGCAGTCACAAGCTGGATAAAAGATTTACCCTTAGGGCCAGCAGGTGGCATGATTGTTAAGGTACTAAACTCTCACATTGTTTACTGTGGTTTGAGCCCTGGACCCAGATGCTTAAAAATCATGCCAGGTGCATGTGTGTTCATGCCCAAAATCTTGAAAGGAGAATGGAGGAGAGGAAGGGATTGTGGTATGGCCATCCTCCCAGGGGATGACTTCTCACTTCCTCTCTCAGGTGAGTACATAGACCCTATGACAAAAAAAAAAAAAAAGATTTATCCTCATCAAATCATCAAAAAATAAGGCAAACAGAATTATTCAATTATTCAGAAATAATAATAAGAAGAAAGGGGTGAGTGATGGCATACTCAAAACATTTCAGTCAGTGACTTAATGTTAAATAACTAAAGTTATGTTTTCTATAATCCGGTGAATATAATGGGTGAATATAATGGTATAGCCATAAGTGAATTTGAATTCCCATGTGTTATACATATGAAAATAAGAGGAACATCCATGAAATTCTCATTCTGTTTCCATCAAGCACTCCGGGGAAACTGCGAATAAAGGATTATCAGGATTTGAATTACGTATACCATGTATGTGACCATAGGAAAGGAATTTAACTATCTCCCTGATCCTTTTTTTAGAGAAATTTTTGCTATAGGGCATGTGTGCTCGCTAGTGAAACAGAGATGAAAAGTGAGAAATCACCCCCCAGGGGAGATGGTCACACTGCAATCCCTTCTCTTCCACGTCCCTCTCGGGATCTTGGGCACACATTCACATACACCCAGTGAGTTTTAAGCCATTAGGTCTGGGACTCAAACCAAGGTTGGCCATGTGGGAGTCCAGCAACAACCATTATGCCATCTTCTGATACCTAGTTCCCTTTTTTTAAAAAAAAAAAAAGAAAAGAAAAGAAAAGGAGGTTCATGTTGATTATTTATGAAAGAGAGAGACAGAGAGAGAGAGAGATGAAGAGAGACAGAGTTCTTTGACAGGCACATCATGCCATCATCTTCCCCCCAACCCTGTAACCAGACAGGATCATGGGCACACTTGCTGGCATGCCTGCTGTGCTGAAGCTGACCCAGAATGCGTATGCAGGAGCCTTCTAAGCCTCTATCATAACCCGACTGCATCCCTGCTGAATTTGCCAATGTTTCTGAGCCAAGGAATTTAAACTGTGTGAGCTGCTGTTTCATCACTGTAAAATATGGATGGTAATGTAGACCTTCTAAGGTTGCTCAAGTATGTTAAGGTTAATTGAAATATGTGAAAATGCCTAATTGACTCAGAACAGTCAATGTAGGTATGAATTTAAAATTTTTTAATTCATAATTTAAAATTTAAAATTTTTTAAATTCATAATTAAAAAATCCAAATATGAATCTGACTCCCATTACTTTAAAAATTCACCTGCAAATTGTCAAGCTACCTCTTGGTTAATCAAGAAATACCTATTAAAATTCTCTGTGGTTGCCAGACCACAAGAGAAGAAGAAAGAGTAGAATAGGAAGAAAAAAAGAGGAAGAAGGAAGAGGTGGAGGAGGAGAAGGAAAGAAAGAGGAAGTAGAGAAAAAGGAAAAGAAGGAAGAAAAAGAATGACGACAATAACAACAAAGACTGGAGTGGGATGAGAGCATTACAAGAACCAGGGTGTGTGATCTCTGGACACCCATCAGGCATTTAAAGATCTAGAATTAAGAATCAGCAGGTCAGGGCCAGCAGGTGGCATAGTTGTTAAGGCACTGGACTCCCACATGGCTAACTGTAGCTTGAGTCCCGGATCTGGTGGCTTGAAACTCATATAAGGCACGTGTGCTTTCATGCCCAAAATTCCTAGAAGAGAATGGAGGAAGAGTAGAGAATTGCTTTGTGTCAATTAGGAGAAGGAGTTGCAATACGGACATCCACTCTAGGGGGTGATTGATTTCTCACCTTCTCTCTTTCAGTCTCTCTCTGTGTCTCTGGCAAGTGCATGTACCTGTAGCTAAAATCTCTTTCTAAAAAAATTCAGCAGGCCAGCTGGTGGCATGGTGTTTAAGGCAGCTGGATCCCACATGACTGACTATAGCTTGAGTCTTGTACCTGGCAAGGGCTGTGTGTCTGTATACACAAGATTCCAAAAGAGGGAGAATTGGAGGAGAAGGGATTGTGGTGTGGTCATCCTCTTGGAATTACTTTCTCACTTTCCATCTCTCTCTCTTTCTCTGTCTTGCAAGTAAACATGCTTTCTGGTGAAATTTCAAAAGAATGGATAAAAATAATCAACAAAGCCGTTAGCAATATAGCCTATACATTCTCTATTTCTTTGCGTTATAAATATTCTGATTCTGGAGGGAGCCTTGGAACCCCAGTCATGCTTCAGGATTTTCTTGACTGAAGGCAAGTGTGCTGGGTTTTCATACTCTTAACTCCTATATCTGTTACCTACAAGGAGTTGGGTTTGGAGGATGTCAACTCCAGTGTTGGCCAGCTCTTTAGCTGAAGGCTAGATGATCCCAGTAAGTTGTCACTCCTTTTTTTTTTTTTTTTTTTTCCGTAACCTTAGTCATCTCTTTTTATAAATCAGATTTATCCATGCTTCACATTTACATCTACCCAACAATTAAAATACTATGCACCATTTGAGAGACCACCCAGAATATGTGGCTTTTACTCATTTCAAATCATCAGGAAAGAGAATTCAATTGTACAGAATGTGAGGCAGGCCATAATATTTAAAAATAGCTTGCAGAGCCTTGGTTTTAGGAGTAGAAATTAGATTTATCTTGAGTAAAGAGATACAGTAAAGTCATTGGGAGTTGGGAAGATAAATATATCAGAAGAAATATATCATAAATATCTAATAATAAAGGTTAATCACTTTTCCAGGTCACAATAGCAAGAATGGAATTTAAATTTTGTTTCATTCAAAGATTAATGTAACTAAAATAATAACCATTATCATTTCTAAATTCTTAGTATCCATGAGGCAAACACTTTTATTGACATTGTCCTATTAATCTCCATAAATCCATGGGTAGGTAATTTTATTATCTCTAATTAGAGATGAGAACTTTGGGCATAAAGAGGAATGTTTGAATTTTCATGTTTCTATGATCTGTTTTGAAAGTAAAATGACTGTGGACCAGCCAGGGTCCTGGTCATGAAAGAGCTGGGTCCCCATGGATGACCATGTAGATTGAGTCCTGGACCTGGCAGCTTGAAAAACACTCTAGGTGCATGTGTGTGTATGCCCAAAATCGTGAAAAAAGGCAGATAGCAAGGAGAAGGGATTGTGGTATGACCATGCCTCATGGGGGTGGTGGTGCTTTTGCTTTCGAGATTTCTGTCTCTTTCTGAAGAGCAGATCTACCCACTTGCAAAGTAAAAAAAAAAAAAAATAGAATTACTTTAAATCTTTTAAATAGACAAAAATAGTCTTAGGATGTCAATATTAGAAGTATGCCTATAAAAATTAAAGTGGAAGACATTTTCTATGGGTTTTAAGAACATTTCATATTAAGAGAAGGAAAGTAAGAGAAAATTACCTAATTTTAGAATTACAAATGTTTTGAAAGTAAAACTATTTCACTTTAATGACTATGCTCAACTTTCAGATAAAAAGATTAATACAAAAATTTTGGTCTTTGATTGCAAAGAATATATTTTCAATGCTTAAATTTCTATGTACTGAGATACGTAATTTAGAATATGTCTTTAACATTCAAAGATCTAAGGAAGATGATGCACGATGGCACCAATTTTTGACTATAAATTAACAGCAATTTAACAAATACAGCTTGGTAAATTAGTCAAGCATGTGGCAGCCATACTTAGAGAATCATTCAATTAAGAGTTAATCCTGAGACCAGCAGTTAGCATAATGGCTATATTGCTGAATTCCCATGTAGTCGATCACGGTTCAAGTCCTGGACCTGGTGACTAAAACTCACGCTGGGCACATGTGCGTGTGTGTCCAAGAACCCAAGAGAATGGAGGAGAAGGGATTGCGGTGTGGCCATCCCCCCAGGGGGTGATTTCTTGTTTCTGTCTCTTTGTCTCTCTCTTTCTGGAGAGTGCACATGCCCTATGGCAAAAACCTCTCCAAAACATAAATAAATAAATACATAAAATTAAAAGAAGAATTAATCCCAATTCTATACTTTAAAAAAGATTAAATAAAAAATAGCCTTCCAGAGCCAGTGGTGGTGTGGAAGGCAGCTGGATCCCACATGGCCATCTAACATGGTTTGAGTCCCAGATCCCATGGCTTGAAAACCATGCCAGCTGCATGTTCATGCATGCCCAAAATCCCGAGGAGAACTGGGAAGAAAGGACTGCTATGTGGTCATACCCCTGGGGGATGCTTTCTCACTTTTCCTCTCTCTGTTCTCACCAGCGAGCACATGGGCCCCATAGCAAATTGAAAAACAAAACAAACAAAAAACTCTAGCATTTCAAACAAAACTATGTGAAAGAGGAGATAAAGAATAAAAGTGACAAAGGCAAAGTCAAAAGCCATAATTATAATCACATGCTGGAGCGCTAACTTAGAGAGCTAAAACTTGTCTTACAATTTTGCGAATATAGAATATTATCTTGATATAAAGGGAAGAAGTATGTTGACTTCCACCTTACAATTCAAATGCATACAGATTTTTAGCAAACACGTCTTTCTACAGGAAATGAAAGAGCCCAGTTTTATATAGGTTGAAACTCCTGAGCCAATTTTCTATAAATAACCCAGTGATGTCAAGTGAATTACAGTCTTCTCTAGCTAAGGAAGCTGTAGGCAAACCCAGAAGCCTATTAAGGAAATGACAAGCTTTAGGCACCTAATTGCATTAGCTCATCACCAGTAAGACACCAGAAGTCTAAAACTAACCTGACTGGGAACTGAAATGGAATCTACTCTAGGATAGTCTTCTCTTTAAAGTTCTAGCGATTAAAGAAAAAAAAAATTGATTCAGGTACAACCAAAAGCAACTTTATTTTCTCTTTTACTCAATGAGATAAATGTATATTTTTTATTATTTTTACTAATAGTCATAAGAATAAGGATATTTATAAGAATATATAAAATAGTTTTGGAAAAAAAGCAAAGCACATCTTTATCATCTACTGTACTGGTGACACTAGAACTAGAATATCACTATACACTTGCTCCATTATAGAGACCTCTCTTGCCCTACCTCACTCTGTGAAAACACACTTCTCTCTTATCTACTGTCTGCAATAGATAAACTGCTACCCACAGTTTCTAATCTGTTTCTCTTTGGGTTATCACATAGGTATTGTCACTTGCAGCAGATACCATCCATGCTCCGTTCAATTTTCAGAATCATTCAATTATTCAGTAGACTTCATTCTTGAGTCTGTATGCCTTACTTCTAACTGCTCACATCTGAGGCTCTTTTACATGTATTTCTCTTGAGATTTTTGGAAGCACCTAGCCTTCAGCTAAAGAGCATGCCAACACTATAGTTGACATCCTCCAATCCTGCCCCCTTGTAGGGTAACAGATACAGGTGTTAGAGTACAAAAGTCAAGCACCATCATCTCCAGTCAGGAAAAATTTTGATTCATAACTTCTACTCCAAGACTCTCTCTAGAATGAGTAAAATCAGGCTGAAAAAGACACTTGGCAGAAATTTCACACTGAATTGATGTCTTTCCTCCCATGACCTATTTCCCCTGCTCTCAAACTAGTTTCCCTTCCTTAATAAATCACTCACAAGTGAATTATCCTCTCAGGGTCTGCTTTGGGGAACTTGACCTAAGACACCATTTTTCTCTCCCTTCTGGTTTTCTTTTCTTTTCTTTTTTTTTTTTTCTCTTTTTGCTTTCTTTCTTATTTTTCTCACTGGTAAATGTATCCATTAAATTATTATCTGTTGTAGGCATTTCTTAAATTCCTATCAAGGGTGGTCTCTAAATTCCTATCCTCTAAGAACTTGCAGTCTATCAAAATAGAAAGGGAAAAAAAAATGGTATCTTGTTTTTAACCTAACCATGAAACAACCTTCACCTACATTCCCCTACCTAGCACTTATAATGGTAAGCTCTTATCAGGGTGTGTTACAATTGATTTACAAATATCCTAAACAAGGAGGAAGATGGGGTTGGAAAAATCTTGACCTCTGCAAATAGGTGGCAAACTGATCAATTCCCAAAACAATATATTAGATATGAACTGGAAGGCACATATAGCCTCCAAAAGATTTACTGCTCTTTGTGTATTGATTAATAAATAAGTAGAAATGAAAGTTGGTGTACTGAGTTGTTAAATATTGTTAAATGACATAGTTATAATTGAAGTGTATTCTAAGTTTTGGTTAACAGATCAGATTAGAAAGTATTTTTATATTGGCATATTAGAGAATTGATTTATTAACCAACATAGTGAAGTTAAATAGATGTAATACAGGACCTCAATTAAGGTATGAAATGTTACCATATGTAGATAAGAGGGAGAAAGACGCTATGGATAGGGTAGTCAAAAAACAATCTTTGAGCTATGAAATAGTAAAAGAATAACAGAAGACACATAGTTTTGTTGTGAAAAATACTATCTTTGTACATTTTTAAGTTGTTCATATTTGGCAGAGAAATTTTTATTTTTATTTTTTTTAGATTTTTGCCAAAGCATGCATGTGCTCATTAGAGAGACAGAGAGAGGGAAAGTGAGAAATTGACTCCCCAGAGGGGATGGCCATGCCACAATCCCTTCTCCTTTCTTTTCCCAGGATTCTGAGTATGCTTGTACATCTGGCATGTTCCTCTAGCCTCCTGGTCTGTGACTGAAACTGATAATCAGCCATTTGGCTCCATCACCTCAACCACCATGTCATCTGCTGGCTCTGTAAATGCTTTTTTTAAAACCACATGGTTTTCTTTTTTGGGGCAAAAAAAAAATCTATTGGCTCAGTTAGATTAACATCTATATGATTGTGATCTAACCAAAACAATATATGTACATAGAAGTGATATAAATGACTTTGAGGTCTGTTTACTTAAAAATAGAGTTAAGACAGAAACTTTTCTGTAGTGCATAAAGGAAGAAGCTCAGAATTCTGAGCCATTGAGAAAACCATCTTCTCCATCCCCAAGCAACTTTTGTGAGGCAGAAATAAGCTTCTGTATATTGAAGTCACTGAGTTATCAGAGTTTATTGTTTACTTTAGCATTATTCAGTCCATTCTAATACAGTATCCAATTATTGGTTTTATACAATATATCAATCAAAAAAGATTGAGTAGGTGTCAAAATAATTGATAGTATACTAAATTTATTGATAATATACTACGCATTCTAACATTTTGAGACTAACACTACTGATAAAAAATAAGAAGCCAGACAATATAAAAAAACTCCTTATATATTTTAAACCATCAGAAAACTAAGAATGCAAAGATATCAATGATCTAAATTCTAGTAAACAAAAGGAATTCTCCAGGATAGAAGCTACTTGTTGCTGATATACTACTGTTGGAAAAACACTGAAAGCAAGAAGGTGTTACCATAGATGTAAGCAAAGATAAAGTAGCTGAACTTTTACAGAATGTTTAAAACCCAGAAATAAGCTAGTTTAACAGTACGGAATTCTTATGACCTCCAGAGATAAAGTCTGCATTATACTGTTAAATAAGCTCCAGGACCTTCATGAAGTTCTCACCATCATTACTGAGGACAGAGAAGAAAAACTGATACCCACTCTCAGTCCAAGAGCATGCTCCTCTTAAGTCTGAGAATGGATATAGGAAATAATAATAATTCATTAAGCCTATTATGGTTATGTGTATCAGTTTTACTGGCCTAAGGGATGTCCAGATGGTTGGTTAAACATTATCTTGGGGGTATATCTTTTTTTTAAAGAATTATTTTATTTAACTTTACTTATTTTTAAAATTTGATCAAAGAAGGACAGAGAGAGAGAGAGAAAGGAAAAGTGAGAAAGCAAACCACCAGGTCTGGACTCAAACTGTGGTTGGCCATGTGTGAGTCTAGCATCCTTAACCACCATCCTACATGCTAGCCCCTATTTTTTGGCATATCTTTGAGATCATTTACAGAAGAGATCACATTTAAATCAGTAGACTCATTAAAGAAGATTCATTTTCACCAATGTAGATGGGTGTCATTCAATCTGTTGAGGGCCAGAATAGAACAAAAAGTTAAGGCAGAATAAAAGTTCTCTTTCTTCTTTCTTTCTTTCTTTCTTTCTTTCTTTCTTTCTTTCTTTCTTTCTTTCTTTCTTTCTTTCTTTCTTTCTTCCTTCCTTCCTTCCTTCCTTCCTTCCTTCCTTCCTTCCTTCCTTCCTCCCTCCCTCCCTTTCTTCCTTTCTTTCTTTCTTTCTTTCTTTCTTTCTTTCTTTCTTTCTTTCTTTCTTTCTTTCTTTCTTTCTTTCTTTTTCCTATAGGGCATATAGGCTGACTAGAGAGAATAAAAGGAAGGAATGGCCATACCACAATCCCTTTTCACACTCCTCCATTCTCCTCTCAGGATTTTGGACACACACACACACACGTGCCAGACCTGATTTTCAAGCCACTGGTCTAGGACTCAAACCAAAGTGAACCATGGGGAAATCTAGCACCTTAACCACCATGTAACCTGCTGGCTCCAATTTTCTTTCTTCCTGAGTTGAGAAATCCATTTTCACCTGACATCAGACATCAATGCTCCTGGTTCTCAAACCTTCAGGATCCCAGACTTAAAACAGAAGCCTCTCTATTTCTTAGGCATTTGGACTTAGCCTAAATTACCCCACCAGATCTTTTGATTCTCCAGATTTTACACGGCAGATTGTGAGATTTCTTGGACTGACTCAAAATTATATGAGTAAATTCCCATAATAAATCTCTTTCTACATATTCTTATTTATCCTATTAGTTTATTTCTGTGGAGACTCCTAATAGAGGTATCATAGTTTTTAAACTGAATAGGAGGCCACATTAATACCAACCCAAAGAGAAAAACATGCCAATAGTAGAATAGAACATTCAAGATCTGTGGAAAAATAGGAAAAGGTCAATCATATTTTTTCATTGAAGTATCAGGGGAAAAAAGTAGAAAATGGGGTAGAAGAAACAATCACACACACACACACACAAATACACACACACACACACACATTAGGGTTTTGCCACTGGGTATGTGTACTCACTTCAAAGTGGCAGAGAAAGGGAAAGTGAGAAATTACCCCCATCCCTTCTTCATTCTTGTCTTGGAATTTGGGGCACACATTCATGATTTTAAAGCCACCAGATCTGGGATTCAAACTATGGTCAGTCACATAGGAGTCCAGTATCTTAATCACCACATCACCTGCTGGTCTGTACAAATATAGTTTTTGATGAAAGATATCAACAAAAATGTGTGTTTTCCACCAAAATCAAAGTGGAAAAAAATACAAAGAAAGTCTCAATCAGGCATATCATAGTCAAACGTCTTAAAACTCATAATAAAGTTACCAGCAGTTAGTGTAATGGCTGTGTCGCTGGACTCCCATGTAGTTGACTGTGGTTAGAGTCCAGGACCCACTGGTTTAAACTCACGCCGAGCACGTGTGCATGCGTGTCCAGGATCCCAAGAGGAAAATGGGGGAGAAGGTATTACCACATGGCCATCCCCCCAGACGGTGATTTCTTGCTTTCTCTTTTTTTTTTCTTGGAGAGGTTTTTTCGCTATAGGGCATGTGCGCTCGCCAGACAGACAGAGAGAGACATAGAGACAGAAAGCAAGAAATCACCCCCCAGAGGGGATGGTCACGCCGCAATCCCTTCTTCTCCATTCTCCTCTCGGGAACTTGGGCATGCAAGCACACGCGCCCGGCGTGAATTTTAAGCCACTGGGTCCGGGACGTGAACCACGGTCATCTACGTGGGAGTCCAGCGACATAGCCATTATGCTAACTGCTGGTTCCCGGTGATTTCTTGACTGA
>NW_006159757.1:3902994-3910505 GCF_000334495.1 Tupaia belangeri chinensis
AAGGCGACCCACCCTATAGCAAAAACCTCTCAAAAAAGAAAAAAAAAAAAAAAAAGGACCTTTGGCATCTGCCTCCTGAGGAACAACTATAAATATGACAGCTGACTTATCACAAAGATGAATGAAAGTCAGCAGACAATGAAACCAAACATTTAAAGTAAATCAGAAAATAAAAAAGTCGTCATCCAGAATTTTGTATCCAGAAACTATATCCTCAAAACTGAAGACAAAAAGGAATACTTTATCCAGCAAAGCTATCTTTCAGAAATGAAGGAAATATAAAATCTTTCCCAGACAAGCAAAAACTGAGGGACTTTGCTTCCAGGAAACCAGCTTTACAAGAAATGCTTAAGAGACTACTACATCGGAAAGCAAAAGGATAACTACCATCATAAATGAAGCACATGAAAGTATAAAACTTCTGGGAATATACACAAGTGAAAAAGAAAATCTCTTATCTCTAGAGAAAATCATCAAATCACAAAGATAAACAGGAAGGAATGAGTTAAATATAAAATTAGAAAATATAAAACGATAGGAGGAAATCCTCAATTGCCAGTACATGCTCGGCTGAACAGATTTTTCTGAGTGGGGAACACTGTGGATTAGAAATAAACATAACAACAAACACATAAAGAAACACAAGTATAGAAAAGCAAGGATTGGCGGGCCCAACTTCTCTGGTGGAGAAAACTGTGACCAGGAACTGGCTTCACTTTTATTCTTTTAAAGGGTAGAAAATGGGGAAAGAGGAAATGGAATGCAAAGCCAGTTGTTTTTGGATGAAAATTGTCTGAAGATGCAAAAAGGACTATAGCACCATGTAATCTCTCTGATCTTATTGGGAGAAATCAGATAAATACATGTGGCTTCCTTTAACCTGATACTGCCCTGCAGTATTGATATGGGCAATGGAAAACAAGAGGCAGATAGCATTTTCATATGCAAGTGCTCTCATAGCCATTGCTAATGAACCTTATGGAAGTGCCATTTTTGTATGAGTCTAAAGGTCACCATGTTTTCTCAGATTGGCTGCTCTCCACATTCACCTATCAGTTATAATCTTGAATGTAAATAGGTTAGATACATGCATGCAGAATAGATTTTAAAAAAAAGGACCTACTGCATGCTTTATAAAAATCTTATTTCAGTAGTAATGACTTACATTGACAGAAAGTGAAGGAATGTGAAGTGTTTTATGCAAATGGAAACCAAGGGTAAGCCAGATTTGTTATGTCAGATAAAATAGACTTTTAAGTTAAAAACTTATAAAAAGAAGAAAAAATGGAGTAGTTCCAGACACCAGGCAGACTGAGGCTGCAGGCCCGACCCTTCCGAATCTTCGCACATCCTCACCATTCCTCCTCCTTGGACCCTAGGTTGATTGTCTGGGACTTTAAGGCGAACTCCCACCCCACCCCACCTGCAATCTGAATCGAGCCGGCCAGTAGTTCCAGACACCAGGTGGACTGAGGCTGCAGGCCCGACCAACCTGGTCCTGTCACTCATCCTCTGACTCTTGCCCACTAGCCTTAGGACTCTGAATTTTGGTGATTTGAATAGCGTGCAGCGCTCAACACGCGATTTCCTTTTTTCATTTCGTTTTTCTTTGCTCTTGAAGTGTTGCTTATTAGGTCAGTTGGAGGCTCACCACTCCTTAGAAACAGGGGGGACTTTGGGCTATCCAGGGCTAGTGGCAACAGTTAATGGTAATTGTGAGCAACAGGTAGGCCAACCATAAGAGAAATCATCAATTTTCTAATCCTGTACAACTTTTAACACTCAGAGATACCTTAAATAAGTTAGGAAGAAACATATAGATTACCTGATGACTAGGAACAATCACAGAGGCTCAAGAAATATGAGCAACCAACAAAAGTCCTCTCCCTCAAGGGAAATCATCAGGACTACATCACCCACAGTCAATACAATGGATGTCATGGACATGTCTGATAGGGAATTCAGAATATTTGTGGTGGCCAAACTAACTGAGATGGAAGAGAAAAGAGACAAGGAGATCCAAGAGATGAAGAAGTCCTTTCATGACTTGAAAGAAGAAATAGATACCTTAAACAAGAACCAGATGGAACTTGTAGGATTGAAGAATGTGATACAGGAAATCAAAACCTCCCTAGAAAGTATTAAAAGTAGGTTAGACCAGGCAGAAGATCGAATCTCTAATGTAGAAGACAAAACATCTCACCTAGAAAAAAGTATCAAGAATATTGAGAAAACAACCATGGAAAGTGAGGATAATAAACGAGGAATACTGGATACCATCAAGCACCTCAATATCCGGATAATTGGTATTCCAGAAAAGGAAGAAAATCACAAGGGCCTAGATAATTTATTCCATGAAATCCTGGAAGAAAACTTTCCAAATCTAGAAAGGCATTCAAATATCCAGACCCAAGAAATACAGAGGACCCCAAGTAGAATCAACCCAAGAAGATCATCTCCAAGGCACATCATAGCCAGACTGGCAAAAACAACAGATAAAGACAAGATACTAAAGTTGGCAAGAGGGAAACGCCAGGTTACTTACAAAGGTCACCCCATCAGGCTAACATCGGATCTCTCAGCAGAAACAATGCAGGAAAGGAAAGAATGGGGAAGCATAGTCAAAGTGTTGAGTGAAAAACAATTTCAACCAAGAATACTATACCCGGCAAAATTATCTTTTATATGGGAAAAAAAGATAAAAACATTCTCAAATAAACAAAATTTGAAGGAATTTACCAACACCAGACCAGCTCTTCAAGAGGTTTTGAAGGGAGTACTATACCAGGAAAACTAAAAAATCAGAGACAGTTATACGAGAACAAAAAACAACTAAGAAAATGGCTCACTTAATGATAGGATCAGGTATGGAAATATCGATAATTACATTGAATGTCAATGGATTAAATTCCCCAGTTAAGAGACATAGACTAGCTGAATGGATAAGAAAACAGAAACCCTCTATCTGTTGCCTACAAGAAACTCACTTTATGGATAAAGATATACATAGACTAAAAGTCAAGGGCTGGAAAAAGATATTCCATGCAAATGGAAATCAGAAAAAGGCTGGAGTAGCGATATTGATCTCAGACAAAATAGATTTTAAAACAAAGACTGTAAGAAGAGACAAAGAAGGGCATTATATAATAGTAGATGGGGTAATCCAGCAAGAAGATATAACCCTTATAAATATCTACGCACCCAACTCAGGTGCGCCTAAATATGTGAAGGAAAGACTGCTGGAGCTAAAAGGAGACATAGGGAAAAATACTATAATTGTTGGAGATCTCAACACCCCGTTATCTCCTATAGACAGATCTTCTAGACAGAAAATAAATAGAGAGATACAGGACTTAAATGATACTATAAATGGAATGGGCTTGACAGATATCTATAGAACTTTCCACCCTACATCCACAACATATACATTTTTCTCACCCCGACATGGAACCTTTTCAAAGATAGATCATATATTAGGACACAAATCAAGCCTTTACAGATTCAAAGGCATAGAAACTGTACCCAGCATCTTCTCTGACCATGATGGAATTAAACTCAAGATTAATTTCAAGAAACAACCCCGAAAACACACGAACACATGGAAACTGAACAACCTACTTCTGAATGACTTCTTCACTACTGAAGAAATTAAGGCTGAAATAAACAAATTTATGGAAACAAATGATAATGAGGACACAAGTGTCCAGAACCTATGGGACACAGCAAAAGCAGTCATAAGAGGGAAATTCATAGCAATTAGTGCACATAAGAAAAGGATGGAAAGATGGCAAGTAGATAACTTATCATCATGCCTCAGAGAACTGGAAAAACAACAACAAACGAACCCCCAAAATGCCAGGCGAAAAGAAATAATAAAGGTTCGAGCAGAAATAAATGAAATAGAAAATAAACGAACCATACAGAAAATAAATGAAAGCAAAAGCTGGTTCTTTGAAAAGATCAACAAGATTGATACTCCATTGGCTAGACTGATCAAGAAGAAGAAAGAAAGAAACCAGATTAATCAAATATGTGATGAAACAGGCAATATTACCACGGACATAGCAGAAATACATAATATCATTAGAGGATACTATGAGCGACTTTACGCCAACAAACAAGATAACCTGGAGGAGATGGACAAATTCCTGGATGCATATAAACTACCAAGATTGGATCAGGAAGACATAGAGAATCTGAATAGACCTATAACAAGCCAGGAGATTGAATCAGTAATTAATAATCTCCCAACAAAGAAAAGCCCAGGCCCAGATGGCTTCACTTGTGAATTCTACAAAACTTTCAAGGAAGAATTAACCCCTATCTTACTAAAATTATTTCTAAAGATTCAAAAGGAAGGAAACCTTCCAAATTCATTTTATGAAGCCTCCATCATCCTCATCCCCAAAACAGATAAGGATATGACAAAAAAGGAAAACTACAGACCAATATCATTGATGAATATAGATGCGAAAATTCTCAACAAGATACTCGCAAATCGTATCCAACAACATATAACAAAGATCATTCATCACGACCAGGTAGGCTTTATACCAGGGATGCAAGGGTGGTTCAATATACGCAAGACCATAAATGTAATACACCACATTAACAGAAAGAAAGATAAAAACCATATGATCATCTCAATTGATGCGGAGAAAGCGTTTGATAAAATACAACATCCTTTTATGATTAAGACTCTCAGTAAGATTGGTATAGAAGGGTCATTTCTGAACACAATAAAAGCAATCTATGAAAAACCTACAGCTAATATTATACTGAATGGGGAAAAGCTGAAAGCTTTTCCTCTGAAAACAGGTACTAGGCAAGGCTGCCCACTTTCTCCACTGCTCTTTAATATAGTACTGGAAGTCTTAGCTATTGCAATCAGAGAAGAGAACAGTATTAAAGGCATTCGAATAGGCAAAGAAGAGTTGAAAATATCTTTATTTGCAGATGACATGATGGTATACTTAGAAGACCCAAAGGTATCCATGAAAAAACTGCTTGAAGTAATAAGTGAATACAGTAAGGTGGCAGGATACAAAATCAATATCCAAAAATCTATAGCATTTCTATTTATGAACAACAAGTTGAATGAAGCAGAGCTGAAGAAAGGAATCCCTTTCACCGTAGCCACAAGATGTATAAGATATCTAGGGATAAACCTAACTAAGAAAGTCAAAGACCTTTATAAAGAAAACTACGAGAATCTTAAAAAAGACATTGAAAGTGACATAAAAAAGTGGAAGGACATCCCATGCTCCTGGATTGGTAGAATTAACATAATCAAAATGGCAATTCTACCCAAATTAATCTACATGTTTAATGCAATTCCAATCAAAATACCAGAGATATTCTTCAGAGATCTAGAAAAGACAATTATAGAATTTGTCTGGAACCATAAAAGACCTCGTATTGCAAAAGCAATCCTGCGTAAGAAGAATGGAGTAGGAGGCATATCACTCCCTGATCCCAAGATATACTATAAAGCTGTGGTCATCAAAACAGCATGGTATTGGCATAAAAACAGACATGTGGACCAATGGAAGAGAATAGAGACCCCAGAAATAACTCCCAAAGCTTATAGCCAACTGATCTTTGACAAAGGATATCAGTCAATCCATTGGGAAAAGGAAAACCTCTTTAGTAAATGGTGCTGGAAAAACTGGGTATCCACCTGCAGAAAGATGAAACTGAACCCCCATCTTTCACCATTAACAACAGTCAACTCAAAATGGATCAAAGATCTGAACCTAAGACCTCAGACAATAAAACTACTTGTGGAAAATGCTGGGGAAACTCTGGGAGACATTGGAGTAGGCAAAGACTTCTTAAATAAGACTCCCAAAGCACAGGCAATAATCCCTAAAATAGACAAGTGGGACTATATTAGACTAAGAAGTTTCTGCACAGCAAAGGACACAGTAACAAGTGTGAACCGACAACCCTCAGAATGGGAAAATATTTTTGTTAAATATGCCTCAGACAAGGGACTGATAACGAGAATACATAGGGAACTCAAGTGCCTTATGCGAAAAAAAATGATTAACCCGATTAAAAGATGGGAAAGTGAGCTGAACAAAAGTCTCTCTAAGGAAGACATACGAACAGCCAAAAAGCATATGAGGAAATGCTCAACATCCCTCATCATAAGGGAGATGCAGATAAAAACCACAATGAGATACCACCTAACCCCTGTCAGAATGGCAAAGATTAAGAATATAAAAAGTGATAAGTGTTGGCGGGGATGTGGTGAAAAGGGAACCCTCCTACACTGTTGGTGGGAATGTAAACTAGTTCAACCACTGTGGAGAACAATATGGAGGTTCCTCAAAGATCTACAAATAGAACTACCATTTGATCCAGCAATCCCACTTCTGGGTATTTACCCAAAAGACAGGAGAACGCTCAGTCAGAAAAGTGCTTGCACATCCATGTTTATTGCAGCATTATTCACAATTGCCAAGACATGGAACCAACCTAAATGTCCACAAACTGATGAATGGATTGGAAAAGTGTGGTATATATACTCTATGGAATACTACTCAGCCATAAAAAATAACAAGACCCTGGAATTTGATAGAAAGTGGTCAGATATGGAGGAACTATTGCTGAGTGAAGTAAGCCAGGCTATGAAAGAAAGATATTGTATGTATCCACTCAATATATACTGACTATCTGCACTCTATGGTAGAGAGCGAAAAATTGCAGGATATAAAAGCAGTGAAGGTACTTAATGAGAATAGGACAGTGTGGAATGGGGGAGGTGAAGAGAAGAGGATAGAGAAAGATAGGAAGAGAACAATAGAGAGGCAGGACATTAGTGAGAAACATATGGCTTATTACCTGTTAATGATGACATGTACAGTATTCTCAACTGGATTGGTCTGAGAAGTATTTCATGATGGGTAAAGTCTTTTTACAAGAATGAGAAATAGTGATTGACTGTTCTAAAAAATAATTAGAATAATAATGATTGGGAAAAACATACGAATGATATTGAGTGATGAAACGGGAGATTAATGTCTCTGTATTTACTGACATGCATGGCATTCCCTTTTGAAAAAGCAATTTAATACACTGTAAAGTTATATGTAATCCAATGGAATATAAAGAAGATTATGATGACAATAAAAATAAAAATAAAAAAGAAGAAAAAAATGAAGATGAAAATAAATATTTTGTCAATCAGACAAAAACTGAATTTAAAAAAATATATAAATACATAAACATTGAAAGGTTGGTAATTGGACGCATATTACTGTCACATATTTATATTTTTACTTAAGTAGCAAAATACTTTGTAGACATACAGTGATGAGTTAAGTGTGCATAATCTCTAACAGTAGCCATTAATAAGTAGCAAGGAAGTCATAATAAAAAAAAGTTAATAGAGGGATTTTCAATTTTAGTCAAATTAGAGTAGTTCCATTCTATGCTAATCTCTCTCTTACAACCAAAAGACTCTGGCCAAAAAATAGGAAATAAATACAAGACTCTAAAATGTA
>NW_006159757.1:3910536-3965066 GCF_000334495.1 Tupaia belangeri chinensis
AGGGAAAAAATAAAAAAAGCAGACTTTCTAGAGACCCCAGGATGTTAGGAATGACATGACATTTCACAGATAGGGCACTGGGGAAATTTCCAACCCGGAACCACTGACAGGTGTTTGGAAACATAAACAATAACTCCCCCAAAAAAGTTAGATTTGTATAGTCAAAATTCTTAGAGAAGGTTAGTTTAGCAGACTAACCCAAAAAACAAACAAACAAAAAAATCTCTTCTGCCCTAGTTACCAGCATAGCTAACTGGCATGCTGGACTTCCAGCTTGACCCCACTGTAGCAAGTGTGTGCATGTGTATGTGTGTGTATGTGTATGTGTGTGTGCTTGGGAGGGGTCATCATCCCTCATTTTCTTCATTGTGATGATGTCAGGGGCGATCCAGTGAGGAGCTGAACTTCTCCTTTATTCCAGGAGCAAGAAGGTGGTACAGTTCACCCCTCTACTTACCTTCCTAGTTGCTGACATAGCCCAATGGGCTTCCTATCTGGCAATAATGAGGTGAAATTCAAGATAGTGCAAGGTGATGTTGGTTGTCAGTCATGTCCTTCACTCAGGATGTCAATGGAGAGTACAGCGGGTGCCGAACTTTTACTCTAATTCAGTAATGGAATGAGCAGAGTGAAGTTGTCACAGCAAGAATTTTGCTTCCATTTACTTCCAGTGGTGTCTTTGGGGAAAGCTTTTTCTACAGCAAAGGGGTATAATGAGACAGTAGGAAGTCATGCATGTCAGTGTCCAGCTTTGCCCCAAATGCTGTTAGAAGGGCAGAAGATGGAGGGAAATTTAACTGTTGCACATTAACAATATTGTAGAATGAGGGGTATGAGGTGGTAGTAATTAACACTTCACTTACTTCTTGTCCTCTGTGTAAATGGAACCCAGTGAAAAACTGAGTTTCTATCCCTGGCATTGTGACACAATGAAAAGAGCAAGTACTCTCTTTTTGTTGAACTGGTGTCACCAGGACCCCGTGGAAGCTTGACTTCAATAGACTTAATGTACAAGTTTATTCTGATGAAAAAAAATATAAGTCTATGACATTTTTTCATAATATATATTGCCAAGAAATTTTTGAAGATGCTTTGAATAATTGAAAAATCACTCATTATACCAAAAGAGGGAGATCTGAACTTGAATGAGAAAAGATTGCTAACAGATGCCATTACAGAAAAGATATATATTTTGGAATGACCTTTCAAGAACTTTAAACAAACCTAAATGCTTCAAAGAGCAATTAAGAATATCCTTAAAACAAAACAAAACAAATAATAACTTTTAGTACATAAATAAAAGACGCAAAGAATCAAATGGAGAATTTGAAACTGAAAAATACAGTATCCAGATAGAAAACTCACAAAATGGAATCAATAACAAATGGATATAACAGAAGTTATCAGTTGTTTTTTACGAAAGAAAGAAAGAAAGAAAGAAAGAAAGAAAGAAAGAAAGAAAGAAAGAAAGAAAGAAAGAAGCCAATACAAATAGTAGGGGGAAAATACACTTAAAAGATATGAAGAGAACCTCAGAGACCTGTTGGGTAATTATAAAAAGTCTAACTAACATTTATATTATAAGAGTTCAACCTAAAGACAAAAAAATAATTGCTGAAAAATTTCCAAATTTGGCACTAGAAATAAAACCACAGGTCTAAAATAAATAGTCTCTGGACTCTTTTTTTTCCTTACCTGTATATATCAATGTCCTTAGTATCCTTTTTATAATAGCTAAAAACTAGAAACTTACTAAATCATAGGTCAAAAAGGAAGTCTCAAGGGAAATAAAATAGGAGAGCTGAATAGAAAAGAAAGTATAACATAGCAAAATTTCTGAGATGCAGTTAAGGCAGTACTGGGAAGAAATTTTATTTCACTAAATGCTTATATTAAAATAAGCTGGTAGTGTAGTAGTTAAAGTAGCTAGATCCATATGACAGATAGCATGGTTCAAGCCCTGGACCCTGTGGTTTGAAAGATACACTGTTGCATTTGTGTGCATGACCAAAATCCAAGAGGAGAATGAAGGAGAAGCTACTGTGGTATGGTCATCCCTCCTGGAGTGAGCTTTCTTACTTTCTATCTTTCTCTCTCCTGTCTCTCTGTCTCTCTCTGGCAAGGGAACACACCGTATAGCAAAGAATTAAAAAAAAAAAATGACAGCTTTAAAAATAATCCAAGCTTCTATTTTAAGAAAATTGAAAGAGAAGAAAAAAATAAACCCAAAGCATGCAGAAAGAAAAGTATAAAGGTTAGAGTACAAATTAGTGAAACAGAAAACAGGAAAGCAATAAAGAAAATGAAAACAAAAATTTCTCTCTGAAAAGATTTTAAAAATGGAAATTTAGATATAAATATAGGTCTAGCAGTGGTGGTGCAGGCACTAAGATATCACTATGAAAGCCTAGTGCCACATGGGAAGGTTAGCTTCAGATCTCAGGCACCTGAACAGGCTGGGTGTGGTAGTATGAACCTAGATAATTCTAGGTAACTGGAAGGCTGGGGCAGAGAATAACCACAGGGAGACTGCAAAAAATGCTTCTCTCTCTCTCTCTTGATTTCTCTATCTCCCTCCCCTCTTCTCCTTTTTCTCCCTCATTATGATTAAAATAAAATAGGTACAAATGTAGCAAAACATGTGCAAAGCCTATATGCTAAAACTACAAAACAAGTGAGAAGGAAATAAAAGAACATAATATATGGAGAGACATAACATATTTATAGATAGAAAAATTCAACATAATGGGTCAGTACTCTCTCAAACTGAGGTACTGGTTTCAATAATTCGTATTATGATCCTAGCAAGACTGTTTTGTAGATATAGGCAAGATTATTTAAAATTGTTTTCATGGAAAGCCAATGAAATTAGAATAACAAAAATAATTTTTATAAAAGAACAAAGTAGAAGAAATCAGCTGACCAAATTTCAAGCCATAATACAAATAGCTAAATTAAAATAATGGAGTATTGGTAGAGTGATAGACATATATATCAATGAAACAGAATAGAAAATTCATAGATAAATTGGCACAAATACTGTCAATTGACATTTGTCAAAAGTACAAAAGCTGTTCAATGGAAGAAGGATCATGTTTTGAACAAACGGTGCTACAGAAATTTAACATTCACAAGAGAAAAGACACTTTGACTTAAGCTTTTTTACCTTTTACAAAAATTCACTTAAAGTGGAACATAAATTTAAATGTAAAACATAAAACTATCAAACCTTTAGAACAAAGCATAGGAGAAAATATTTAGGACCTGGGGTTTAGTGAAATTTTAAGAAAATGATCCCAAAACCATGAGGCATTCAAAAAATCAGTAAATTGCATGATATTAAAATTAAAATTTGGGGCCTAGCAGGTGGTGTGGTGGTTAGGATGCTGGACTCCTATATGGCCCACTGTGGTTTGAGTCCCTGACCTGGCTGCTTAAGAATCATGCTGGGCAGGGAACCAGCAGTTAGTGTAATGGCTATGTCGCTGGATTCCCATGTTGTCGACCGCAGTTTGTGTCCCGAACCCGGTGGCTTAGAACTCACGCTGGGCGCGTGTGCGTGCATGCCCAAGATCCCAAGAGGAGAATAGAGGAAAAGGGATTGCAGTGTGACCATCCCCCCCGGGGAGTGATTTCTTGCTTTCTTTCTCTTTGTCTCTCTCTGTCTGTCTGGCGAGCACACACGCCCTATAGCGAAAACCTCTCAAAAAAATAAAATAAAATAAAGAATCATGCTGGGCACAAGTGTGTGCATGCCCAAAATTCCAGGAGGAGAATGAAGGAGAGGGAAGGGAGGAGAAGAGATTGCAGTGTGGCCATCCTTCCAGGAGGTGACTTCTCATTTTCCTTCTCATTATCTCTCTCTCTTTCTGGCAGGTGCGCATACCCTATGGCAAATACCTTAAAAAGGAAAATTAAAACTTTAAAATGTAAACTTTAAACTCTAGAACATATCATATTATGAGAAAGGTAAGACAGGGTACAAAAAAGACTATTTTCTAACCACACATCTGACAAAGTACTCAGATCTAGAATATACAAAGAAATTTATTTGTAAAAAATGAAATTAAAAACCTAAAATAATGAAATTAAATTATGAGTTTATTCTGGTGCAAAACATTTTGAAATCGAGAGAGAGACAAAGAGACAGAAATGAGAATTCACTCCCAGGGTGTATGGACACAGCCCAATCCCTTCTCCTCCATTCTCCTCTTTGGACTTTGGGCATGCATGGAAACGCCCCCATGTGAGTTTTGAGCCACTGGGTCGGGACTCGAACTGTGGTCAACTACATGGGAGTCCAGCGACAAAGCCATTACACCATCTGCTAATTCCTTGAAATCCATTTTTAGAATTCATATTTTCCATGAATTTGTTTGAGAATTCTTCATGTGATAGACTCTCAAAAATCTGAGTAAGAATCAAAAGTTTAATTAGGAAATGGGTGAAAAACATGAACAGACATCTTAGCAAAGAGGATATTGAAATGGAAATTGGCATATGGAAATATGTTTAATATCATGAGCCATGAGATAAATGCAAAGTATGATTATGATGGGGGATCAAACAGATTCAAGAAAAAAAAAAAGTTAAAAAAATTTAAAAAGTAACGTTAGTAATTATTGGCACTAATATAAAAAATTTGATTTCTCATACGTTACTGGTAGGAAAGTAAAATGGCTCAACTTCTCTGGAAAATAATCTGCCAGGGTTTGTATGGGTTTGGTTTCATTTGTGTTTATTTTTAAAATCATTTTTATTTTATTATAATTTTTAGTTTGCTCTGGAGCATGTGCTCTTGGCAGAGGTTTGGGGGAGGGGAAGAGAGTAAAAGAGAAAGTGAGGTAGCACACACACCCCCCCCACCCCCCAAGGCAGAAGACTATGCTGCAATGCTTTTCCTCTATTCTCCTCTTGGGACTTTGGGTCCACACACACATGCTCAACATATTTCTCAAGTGCTGTGTCCAGGATGAGAATCCCACAGTTGGCCATGTGGGATCCAGATAACTCAACCACCATGCCAAGACCTAGCTCCCTTATTTTGTAATTTAAAACAAAACAAAACAAAACAAAAAAAACTAAACATATATATTTCACAAAATCCAACCATTATGTTCCTGGGCATTTATTCTAATAAAATATAAACTTATAGTTTATACAAAAACCTATATATTTATGTTTCTCTTTTTTTTGGAGAGGTTTTTGCTACAGAGTGCAGGCACTCACCAGAGAGACAGAGAGAGACAGACAGAAAGTGAGAAATCACCCCCCAGTGGGGATGGCCACGCCACAATCCCTTCTCCTCCATTCTCCTCTCGGGATCTTGGGAACGCATGCACACGCACCTGGCATGAGTTTAAGCTACCAGGTCTAGGCCTTGAACCGCGGTTGACTACATGGTAGTTCAGCAACATAGCCATTACGCTAACTGCTGGTCTCCTATATATTTATGTTTCTAACATGTTATTTATGTTAACCAAAAACTGAAAACTTCTCAAAAGTCCTTTGTTGAGTGAATGCTTAAAGAAACTGTGGCATATCTATACAATGAAACATCATTCCACAACAAAACAAAAATAGATCAACTATTGATAACAATACCTGAATAGAATGTGAAGAAATTCTGATGAATGAAGAAATGCAGTCCATGGAGGTTTAAAGACTATGATTTAATTTATAGAGCATTTTGGAGATGGCAAAGTTAAAGAGATGAAGAAAGGAACTGTGATGGACAGGATTAGGGGTATGAGGGGAAGTGTGTGAGAAGTGACTAGCTGGGTGACTATGATACTAAAGGGGTAGCTGAGAGAATCTTTTTGGTGACAGAATAGTTTTTGTATATTTGCTGTGATTTACAGTAATCTACAGCTAAATCTACAGCTATTTTGAAGTTGCATAGGATTATATATATTCACAAGTACATATTAAACCAGTG
This sequence comes from Tupaia belangeri chinensis, assembly GCF_000334495.1. Classification (NCBI taxonomy): domain Eukaryota; kingdom Metazoa; phylum Chordata; class Mammalia; order Scandentia; family Tupaiidae; genus Tupaia; species Tupaia belangeri. The sequence continues at coordinate 3,916,475 of NW_006159757.1, forward strand.
AAATCTAAATAAGACCGTTGGGTCATAACAACATTGTCCTTCTGGTTTTATTTAGTATTAGGCTATAGTTATACAAAGATGTTCTCATTGAGAAAGCCAGGTTATAGTTACACAGGATTTACCTGTTATTTTTACAAATTCTTATGAACATTTAATAATTTCAAAATTTTTAAAAATTCAGAAGAAGGCAGAAAATAAAATATCAAAATAAACCTAAAACTTTAATTCAGCCCTGGGAGACAGAAAATGAGAAAAAAAGGACAAAATAGCAGTTGGGACAAACTAGAGTCAAACAATAAAAAGTATAGTTAATTACAAATATATAAGTGACAAATATACTAACAAGCCAAGGCAAATTGTGGAATACTATTCGGTAACATATAGGCCACCTTTAGATATACACAACAGTGATGGTGCTAAAAAGAATTACTCTATGTGAAAAAAAAAATCAAGTTAAATAGAGCAGAGTCTATGGTTCCATTATTTGAAGTCTGAACCTACATCAAACTAATCTATGGTGATAGAAGTTTGAAAAGTGCCTCCCAGAGGGTATATTTGACTAGATATGGGCACAAGAGAACTTTCCAGAGTGCTGGAAATAATCAACACCTTGGGATGTGTGTGGGTTACACAGGCATATGCGTTTGTCAAAACTAACCTAACTGTACATTTAATATGAGTACATTTCTATGGATACAAATTATACCTTAATTTCAAAATGTCCTTTAAAAAGAACTTTAAAAATTTTCCCACACTCAAGTGAATCACTGAATGTACTTCCTGGGAAGCCTACGCTCCATCAGCAATCCCTGGAGTAGAACAGTTACGTGATACAGCATTGGGAGGCAGTTAGGTACTTTGGATGCAAAAGTTGAGTATCCATTTCTATGTGATGATGGGTTGGCCAGATGCTGTTCAAATACTCTACCTGGTTTCAATCTCCACATTTTGAATATGAGACAAAATGAGAAAGGCCCCGAAGTATTTTTAACCAAAGAAATGAAGACTTTGCATCTATTGTAAGGAGCTTTCTAAGGAGAATGCTGACAATTTCTCCTTTTTTTTTAGAGGGTCAAATAGCATAAAAAATGTCTGGCCACTGCAGTGGAAACTTAGATTTTAGAAAATACTTGACTAAACTGTAAGGATGTGAGTCTAGTTATAACCATATAGCTATGAAAATAAGCAAATATACTTTATACAAAGATTATTTAATACAAACTCTATATTTAAGGTAAAACTCCAGAAGCCACCTTTAATTCCCTAAGACTTGCTTCCCCCTCATTTCATGAGTTGGCCCTGGACAACCTGCTAACTTATATTTACCTAGTGTGACCTGTTCTTTAAAAATGATCTCTATGACAAACACTGTTGGGATGTCCTTTCCCTCTCTTCAACACATTTTTATTTAGTTTGATTTAAAAGACTACAAAATGGTTCAGTTAAACAATGAAGTAGACATTGTATAATGTTACAGGCATTACTTATAGGATTATTATGAAAAAGTGTCTCATTTTCTGAGAATATTTGACGATTAGATATTCCGAAAAACTGAAAACAGAATAGGCCCAAAATTGTCCTACCAGCTGGTTCAAAAGCAGTTACTATGTTAAGCAGTTTAAATCAAGCTCAAAATAAAGTATACCTAAGATTTAAGTTAAAAAGAAAAAAGCATGGGAATATAGGTCTGAGTAGAAATTCCTCTACATGTTTTATCATTTCCTGGACATTTTTCAAATACCCACTTTCCATTTGTTACTATGTTCTTTATCTCAGAAACAAGAATCAGTGCTTTGTTCTTTACTTTTATGTGTTGTACCATCAGTTGTGGTACCAGACACTGGTCTATTAAAGCAAATAAATAAGCATATTTATTAAGCAGATATATGAAGACTCCAGCAAAAATTTTCTGCCGAGAATTCTAAAATGAAAACAATTATCTGACTGTCTTAGTTACTGTTCTGTGATACTAAAATAGAATACCTGAGTCTGGAAAAGAAAGGAAGAAAGGAAGCGAGGGAGGGAGGGAGGGAGGAAGGAAGGAAGGAAGGAAGGAAAGAAAGAGGGAAGGAAGGAAGGAAAAGATAAAAACAAATGTGTTTACTTACAGTTCTGGAGGCTAAAAATCTAAGATCAAGGGGATGGCATCTGGAGAGGACCTGCTTGTTGCATCATTCCATGATGAAAGCATAAAAAGGGGGGAGGGAGATAAAGTGAGAGAGAGAGATCAAGTGAGAGAGGTGAGAGAGACCAAACTTGCCTCTTTATGTGGAACCCACTCCCAAGATCCTTGTTCCTGTGCTAACATCATTGATCCAATTATGAAAGTAGAGCCTCATGGCCTAATATCTTCTCTTTGGGATGCACCTACCAACACTTGTACAATGAATATTAAGTTCCCAGCACATGCTTTTTGGTGGAACATTCAAAACATAGCCCTACCTTCATGAAGATTAACTTCTTATTGAAGATCAGTAAATATTTGTTGAATAAATTTATGAATGAGTATCAGGTATGCAAAGGAGCAAAGGTAAAAAGAACTATCATTTACTGTGTGTGTATAATCTGTGCTAAACTTTGTATAAAGTCTCTTTTAATCTTCAACCCCATTCACGTTTTTTCAGAGATGAACAAAGGACACTCAAAATTTAAGTTAACTGTTCAACAGTGCATAACTTAAGATCAAAGTCATAATTCACAGCCACTATATTTCTTATCTAATCAGACTACTACCATATTATTATTATTTTTATTATTTAGTGGTGACACAAAAGTGGAGTCCTGAACCATGTTACTTTGACTTTCATTTTTAAAAACTGGTGAAATTTTTTTGTTAACTGCTCTTTAATGTCAAGGTTTTACTAGCAAAACACAAGGTTACTTCCTCAGGAAAATCTGCCTTGCATCTAATGCTAGCTCAAATCCCTTCATCATACATCCTCCCAATGTCAAATACCTTTCCTTTATGCAATTTACTATTTGAATGCTTTCTACATCTTTCTTCAGAATACAAGCATTAGGGGGTTAGAGCAGGGAGTACATTGCATAACTTATACTGGGCAGTAAATATTAAGCAAGAGTTATTGAATGAGTTGATACTTTCAGGGACCTTAAGAGGCAAAATATAGTGTCACAAGCCTAAAACTGATGGCAACTCATGGGTAAAATCTTTTAAGGAAATAATTTAAGAGAATAAACTGGGTTGGGAAAAGGAAAAGAGAGAGGTCATTGAAAAACTCTAAGTACAGTCATACATCACTTAACAATAAAGATACACTTTGAGAAATGCATTGTTAGGCGATTTCATTGTGCAAACATCAGAGTGCACAAGGGTACTTCAAAAAGTTTGTAGAGAAATGAAATTAAAGTAAGAGTTTATTTTGGTGAAACAAATGTTTCAAATTCATCCACAGTTTTTTCATAATACATATTTTCTATGAACTTAGTAAATACACCTTATGCTTATGTAAACCTAGGTAATATAGCCTACCATATACTTAGGCTATGTGATATGACTTATTATTCCTAGGCTACACATCTAAACATAACCATAACATAGCAGTATGTGTATATCTAAAATTATCTAAAGGTGCACTAAAATAGGGCATCAAAAATTATGAAGAAAGGTACATCTGTTTAAAGCATTTACCATAAATGAGATTATAGGTCTGGAATTTGCTCTGGGCTAGTCAGTGAGTAAGTGGCAAGTGAATGTTAAGGCCTCGGACATTATTGTCTGCTTATTAAATTTTATGAGCACTGTACACTCAGGTCACACTCAACAAAAAAAAATGACTTTCCTTCTTCAATATCAATTTACCTTAACTTAATGTCACTTTTTTACTTCATAAGCTTTTTTTAATTTAAAGAATTATTTATTGTTATTATTATATTTAATTTGTTATAGGGTACACACTCATCAGAGAGAGAAAGAGAGAGAAAGTGAGAAAATAAGCAGCCAGGTTGAGGATTTGAACGCTGTCAACCATGTGGGATTCTATCACCTTAACCATCATGCCACTTGCTGACCCCTACTTCCTAAAATTATTAGATATTTAAATCTTTTCAATTTTTGTAATAATGCTTAGCTTAAAACATAAACACATTGTACAGTTGTACAAAATATTTTTATATCCTTATTTTACAAGCTTTTATACATTTTATATTTATTTTTATTTATTTAACTTTCAAAACTGTTTTTTTTATTAAAAAACAAGACACAAATACAAATGTTAACCTGGGCTAACATAGGGTCAGGATCATCAGTTTCACTGTCTCCTGCCTTTACATTTTGTTATACTGGAAGGACCATGATGAACGAAAGAGATTAAATCAATTACAAGAGAAAACGATGTAATCAAGAGACTTGGTAAACATGAGATGGAAGAGGCTGATGCTAAAGGAATACAGCATATTGTCTTGTAGTAAACATTTTACAATTGTTTTCTATTTTTTAAAAAGTTGATTTTTGAAAATAAGGAAGAGGACATTTAAGTAATAAAAAGTACAATAAGGTAAATGTGTAAGCCAGCAACATAGTGATATGCTACCATTATCAAATATTGTGTATTATAATTGCAAGTGTTCTACTTTTGTGCAAGTGGCAGTACAATAGGTATATTTACACCAGCATCACAAGCATGTGAGTAATTTGTTGCTCTACGACACTATAATGTCCTATGCAATAAGAATTTTTCAGCTCCATTATAATCTTTTTTTTTAGAGAAATTTTTGTTATAGGGTACTTGCACTTGCTAGAGAGACAGAGAGACAGAAAGTGAGAAATCATCCCTTGGGGGGATGGCCACACCGAAATTCCTTCTCCTCCGTTCTCCTCTCTAGATTTTGGGCATGCACACACAGGCACTCAGTCTGAATTTTAAGCCATTGGGTTTGGGACTCGAATAGTAGTCGACTACATGGGAGTCCAGCAATGTAGCCATTATGCTATCTGCTGATCCCAGCTCCATTATAATCTTATGGAACCACCATTGTATATGCTGTCTGTCATTGACCAAAACGTCCTTGTGCAGTGCAGGATTGTAACTGAATGTTTCTACACAGCACTAAACAAAGCCAGCCCTCTGGTGATCTCTAAATGAATTATCAGGAAGCAGCTATACACTTTATCAACTGGGATAAAGATCCTTTATTACCAGGAGGTTCACAGACGAAGAACTGAATTGCTTTGTATTTCTCCCAATTTATTAAAGGCTACTACCTTTAACAATGTAAAAAATAAATTTTGGAAGAAAAAATTCTACATGATCATGGATATGAGGCACGCACTTAAAGTGGATGACGTCCCTTATATCACTTTATAAATGATATAAACAGAATGACTATTAAATTTCCTGGAAACCTTTATAGTGACAGAACAGGACAAGTTAGTGACTTTAAAAAGATCTCTTTATTCCTGCCTTATAATTATAGTTTTCAAGAAAGCACCTGAATTTAAGAACATGAATTATTGAAAAACTTTGAATTTTTATCTATTTTCTTTACCATATGCATAGACTCAATCTCAACTCACTTTTTGTTTGTTTGTTTGTTTGGAGAGGTTTTTGCTATAGGGCATGTGCACTCACCAGACAGAGAGAGATAGAGATTCAACTCACTTCTTAATTCTTTTACATCCCCTACTAACCAGCTCACCTCTCTATATATATTGGGTAGAAAAAGTCAGGACTTATTGCAAAAATTCATCATGACTTTTAGATGACCCAATAGTTGGTAGACAATAGTATTTGCTCCTAATTGGATTTGTTTTATTCCTATTTATATGTATGTGTGTATATGCATATATGTAAAAGGAAAAATGCCTGTGACCCCAGGTAATCTCTAAAAATGTGAAATAATTTTTCAATAATTAAATTATGTTATTTAACTTTATTTATTTATTTAAATTTGGCCAGAGAAGGACAAATTGAGAGAGAGATAGAGGGAAAGTGAGAAGGCAAGTCGCCAGGTCCTGGATTTGAGCCACAGTCAGTCAACTTTGATTTCTTTCTTCCTTTTCCCACCTGTTCACTTTAAGTCAACCTAAAAAGCAGGTCCCCTCAGATGCATCCCTATTTTTTTTTTTTTGAGTAGAACTGTTAATGGTAATAGATTTTCTTTTTGTGTGTGCATGTGTGTTAAATGTTTTACTTCTTTTTTTTTTCCTTTGATGCCCTCCCTTTCACCCTTTGCCATTTTTCACCCTCCTCCCACACTGTCTCTGCTGTCCACAATTACTTTCCATGCCTTTATATTGTCCAAAATTTCAGTTTCTGTCATAGAGTGCAGACATTCAGTATATATTAAATAGGGACATACAATGCCTCTCTTTCACAGTCTGGCTTAATTCATTTAGCAGTAAATACTCTGTAGTTGTCTACTTTCTATCAAATGCTAGGGTCATTTTTTTTTTTTTTATGATTGAGTAGTATTCCATAATGTATATGTGCCACACCATTCACCATTTCAATCCATTCATCTGTTCATGGACATTTGAGTTGGTTCCATTTATTAGCAATTGTGAATAATGCCACAATGAGCATGGATGTACAAGTGTTTTATTGACTAAGTGCATTCCTATCAGTTGGGTAGATACCCAGGTGTGGAACTGCTGGATCACACTGCCATCTGTACTGCATCTAGAGACCAATAAGACTCTGTATTCTCTGCTATAGCTCCCTAACTTCCTTCATTCTGGCCTTCCTTCAACCTTTTCTACATAAATAATTATTAGTGTTTCTTATAAATTATATCAAAGTCATTCTCCTTTCAAAACTTCTTATTCTCCCTTAAATAAAAGTATGAACCATTTCCCAAAGTCTCTTCATAATCTGGCCCCTCCCTGCTTGTCACACTCATTCTGGGGCCCTTTCACTGTCATTCTATTTGACACCCTGTTTTTGGCTTGGGATATTCTATGTTCTCTTCTCTATAACTGGGCTGAGGTTCCTCTCATCTCCTTACTCACTCTCTATCTTTAATTTCATATCTTTTTTGGGGGGGAGAGGTTTTTGCTATAGGGTGCATGCGCTTGCCAGACAGACAAAGAGAGACAGAGAGACAGAAAGCAGGAAATCACCCCCCCCGGGGGGGGGATGGCCACGCCACAATCCCTTCTCCTCCATTCTCCTCTTGGGATCTTGAGAAGGCAAGCACACACGCCTGGTGTGAGTTTTTAAGCCACCGGGTCTGGGACTTGAACCATGGTTGACTACGTGGGAGTCCAGCAACATAGCCATTACACTAACTGCTGGTCCCTTTAATTTCATATCTTCAGAGAAGTTTTTCTAGGCCTTACCAGGAAATCCAGCACCCTACTCCCCTTGTCAAAGCTAGTTTGTGCCTCATCTTTACACAGGAGGCCATTTTTATGTTTTGCAATGTGCCATTCTGGCCATTTAAACTAAAATTAAAAAGAGAGAAAATGAGTTAACATCTAAGGTACACAGTTATTTGTAACTGGAGCTTAGATTCCAGGTCTAGAAGAATTTGTACTCCTACATTTTATGCTCTGTGATAATAATTCGAAAATCATTTGTTGAAAGAATACAGAAAAAAATGAATGTTAGCAGAAAGCATGATAAACTGGAAGTTTCATCCATTTTCTCACATCTGGAATCCATATCTTGGGACCTGACCATTTACAAGGAGAGGAGGCTACAAAAGTAAAAGAAACGTTCTTAGAAGCTGGCAGGATGCATTTTCAGAATCAAACTATTTTTTAAAGCTAATTAAAAAAATTGGGGGGACCAGCAGTTAGCGTAATGGCTATGTCACGGGACTCCCATGTAGTCAACCACAATTTGAGTCCCAGACCCAGTGGCTTAAACTCACTCCGGGTGCGTGTGCATGCGTGCCCAAGATCCCGAGAAGACAATGGAGGAGAATGGAATTGCGGTGTGACCATCCCCCTGGGGGGATGATTTCTCGCTTTCTGTCTCTCTGTCTCTGTCTTTCTGGCGAGCACACATGCCCTATAGCAAAAACCTCTCCAAAAAAAGAAAAAAAAATGATTTTTTTTTTAAAAAAAGACTCAAATAGTTATACTGAGATTTCAGTAATTTCGTAGTGTGTTTTTTTGGCTATATCTTATACATTATGAGCTTTGGAACTCCAGAATTACATGCATACTATTATTCTTCATCTACCTCTGAAATCTGTGCACATATTTTTATCATTTTTTTAGAGATACGATGTTAGGTGTTATAAGTACTGCATGAATAGAAAAGTACATTTCTGACAAAGCTGAACAGAAAAGCTGACTGAAAAGTACTCTAAGCCAAAATCTGCAGAATCCTGGACAGTTTGGTAAAGAAGACCTGCACTGTGTCTGGTAAGTGCTGTGCAAGTGCTTTTTCATTTTTTTTGAATTTCTCTAGAATCTTCTCTGAAGTGGTGCTTTAGGAATCATAAATAACTTCCACTGTCCCTGCAAAGGGCAGGATTAAGGCCCCATTATTAGGAGGAAATGAAGGTTTAGAGCGTTGCAGCAAATTACATGAGGCTTTGGTCAAGTGGCAGTTAAAATTACCTTTTCTGGTTTGTAGTGTCTGTTGGGCATCAAAATAATGGGTATTTTCTAAAAGTACTCAGCAGTATGACAAAGTTTCTTTTTAGGAAACTCATTCAACTCTCAAATCACACTGTATTCCTAAAGAGTCTTTTTCTAGCCGCAATTAAATTTCTAACTCAAAAATAGACATAATACTCCAGTAATTCACTAATTCACTTCTTATATAGTTACAATGTTAGATAGGTGGCATGTCTTGGCATTCTAGATATTTTGTGGTGTCACTGAAACATATTCACTTCTACTTTTTGAGTTCCACCAATTAACACAAATTTTATTGCACAAAGCTTTCATGATTTTTCTCCTTTATTTTTGTCACCTTTCACTTCCCACTTGATAAATAATCAGAGTAACTGGGAGCATGTCTGGGCAAATTAGCTAATGTTGCAATTAATTTTCAATCATAAAGTCAATAATTTTCTTTTTTTTTTGGAGAGGTTTTTGCTATAGGGTGTGTGCGCTCACCAGAAAGACAGAGAGAGAAAGAGAGACAGAAAGCGAGAAATCACCCCCAAGGGGGTATGGCCACACCAGAATTCCTTCTCCTCCATTCTCCTCTTGGGATCTTGGGCATGCATGCACGTGTGCCTGGCGTGAGGTTAAGCTGCCGAGTCTGGGACTCGAACCCTGGTTGACTACATGGGAATCGAGCAACTTAGCCATTATGCTAACTGCTGGTCCCAAGTCAATAATTTTCTTCATTCTGGTTGAATTAACTCATGATGAAAAGGAATTTTCTCATGAGTCTTCATTTTTTTTTTCTTTACTCACAAGAGTATGCATATGTGCACGTGAGAGAGAAAGATAATGGTATCCTCCATAGGGTCTGGACATGTCATGATCTCCTTCTTCCAGTCCTCCAACTAATCAGATCTTGTTCACTCCCACACTTACCTGGTGTGTTTCAGGATGACAGGCACAGGTTTTGAACCAAAATTGCCATGTGTGATCCCACTTCTTTTGAATAGCACATTACAACTAAGCCATGGAGACAGCCCAAAAGACTTTTTACAAAGTAGATGTTGCTGGTTGTACCCAGAGAAGTAGGAATGGTGGTGATGGTGGTATTGGTATTGGGGTGGTTATGAAAAGTTACTGTGGGGCCAACAGGTGGCATAGTAGTTAAGGTGCTAGACTCCCACATGGCCGACCCCAGTTCGAGTCCTGGACCTACTACTTGAAATTCCTGCATGTACATTTGTGTCCAAAATCCTGAGGAGAATGGAGGACAAGGGATTGCAGTATGGACACTCACTCTGTGGAGTGATTTCTCATTTTCTCACTCTCTTTCTCTCTGTTTATCTGATGAGCGCATGTGCCACATGGCAAGAAAAAAGATCTCTTTAAAAAGAAATTATCCAGGTGTCATGGTGGTTAAAAGTGTTGGAGTCCCACATGGCTGAGCATAATTCAAATTCCAGACCTTGCGACTTGTTTTCTCACTTTCTCTCTCTCTCTTATTCTGGTCAAATTAAAAATAATAATAATGACAAATAAAATAAAGGAAATAATTATTTTTAAAAAGTTATCATTATACTTATTTGTGCCCTAACAAATGTATGTTATTTGCCTATTGGATCTTTTCACTACTCTGTTTACTTCTAATTTTCCCTCTCTTAAGCAAGTGCATCTTGCAAGATTGACTCCTTGTTCGACCAAATTTCTGCCTATTCTACTGTTGACATTAGGATATTTATGAATTGAGAAACTAAATTGCTGATTAAGAAATAACCACTCAGGGCCAGCAGGTGGCAATGCTGGTTGAGGCACTGGACTCCACGTGGTTTGACATGGTTCTAAGTCCCAGACCCGGTGGCTTGAAATTCATGCTGGATACATGTGCTTGTATGCCCAAATTCCTGAGAGAAGAATAGAAAAGAGATTGAAGTGTGGCCATCCCCCCCACCCCAGGGTGTGTGTGTGTGTGTGTGTGTGTGTGTGTGTGTGTGATTTCTTGCTTTTTGTCTCTCCATGTCTCTCTGATGAATGCATATACCCTATAGCAGAAGTCTCTCAGAAAAATAAAATAGGCATCTAATTAATCATTGATATGAAATCTTTCTCAACAATGACCATTGATTCTCAGGTAGAAGATATTCCTCTTTTCTTTACTTCTCTACAATAGTCATAGTCCTGTCTTTTTTCTACTGCTTTTAAATGATACATCTACAATTTACTATTGTCTTTGGCCAAAGGGAAAATAATAGACTGTTGAAATAATTCTTGAAAGTCATTTGTTAAAACTCATCAGTGTTTCTTAATTTTAAGAAGATGTAGCATACAGGAAAGAAGGATCTGACCATAAAATTATCCTTTAAACAGTTATCAAAAGCTATCAGTGTAGTATGTATTTACTGATATAATGCTATTAATCATCATCACGAACTAGAACCAAAGGTCTGCACTATTATTTATTTTTCTAGAGTGTCTAGGTATTGAATTTAAAAAGGTTAGAAGGAAAGATGGCAAACTTGCCATTATATTCAAAAGATAGTGAGAACATGAAAAGCAATCTTCTCCCCAAAAAAAGGAAATGTAAAAGTTTCATAAGATGATTAAATTAAATAAGACAAAATTAACAATGTATCAATACTAATGAAATAATCCATAAAAACTACAATGTAAAAACAATACATCTACAATAGGAAATCTAAATTGAAATAAAAAAATTACAGAATCCAATGGATCTATTTGTTTAAGGGCAACTTTTCAAAATTTGATACCTACTTTGGGAATTTGTAGATTATACTTCAAGTATAAGGATCTTCACATTTGTATTATTCATATCCTACCCATGAAATATTTTGACATTTTATTTAATTTTGATAGCTCTTAATGATTTTAGACAAAGCTGATGGGTTACAGTAGATAGGTGCAAGCCACTGAAAACAGAGTTCTACGAAACTACTCATTTTATACATATGTTCATGCATATATTCAAACCCAGTTCATCCTTGCAATTCCTTATATCTCTTCAGTAAATATGTGATTTTATGCACTTTTCTTTGAATTTTTCTGATAAATCAATTTCTGATGGCACAATTCTTTGAAATATAAAGACATATGAGAACAAATTTTAAAAGGAGCCATATGTGACATGCCAGAGCCATGAGCCTGATTAGAATGGGAGCTGGAATCTTTTATGGTGCTGAATATAATTTAAGACACCATGTTGTTACTTAGGAGGAAGCCTTATTTATAACAGCAGTACCATGCTGCATAACAGATGCCAGTGGAAAGTGAAACTATGATGAAATTAATTTGACCTTTCTCAAGCCCAAAGAAAGTAAATCAGATATATTTAATAAAGATCAAGTTTGCAAGAAATAGCTTTGACATAGAACGTGTAAATTCTTCAATGAAAGAAATGAAGACAGCATTTTGTACAGCTTTGAATATAGTTTAAATTAAGCAAAAATGGTGAAAAATGTAGTTTTGAGATGTGCAACTTTTCCTCATTAAATATGTCTTCTAAGTAATTCGGTCATTCCACTACATTTTTCAGGCCATTAGGCACAGTACAGGTATCAATCTGTTGTATAACAACAAAAACTTAATTTCTGATGCCAAATGAGGGTAACAATAAGTACTATTTTAGTATTTATTTTAGAATTATTTTGTTATCAAATCTCCTTTAATGTTTATGATCTAACTTTTAATAAGGTCCTGGGAGTTTTGAAATTTTTACATATAAAAAATGATGGAACAATACTTCTTCCTCAAAATAAAGACAAGATGATTAAAGTTTTTCTGGCTAGGAGAGAGGGCAAAAGTTTATTCAGAAGACAGATATTTAAGATTAAAGTCAGGTTTGCCAGGAAGCCTGCTTTATTTTAATAAAAGAATGGACAGGGGCCAAACTCATTACTATTAGAATACCTAGCAGCCTCCAGGCACACAAGCAAAAATAGGGAGATGCATTTTATCTCACCAAGACTGCAGTAGAAAGGAACCAAGCTCATTCATTAATTCTGTCATTCATCCATTCAGTAAGATCAATCCCTACTATGTGACTGAATCTGGGAAAGTAAAATGGGTCAGAAGCAGTTATCACTTTAAATGCACTCTTGTCAGACTGATTGCAAAGATTTGCTTGCATACACATTTTTTCTTTTCAAATGGCTAAATGCTGTAATCATGGAATGTATAAAATCCCAAGGAAGAGCACAATTCTGCTTCAGGAGTATCAAGAAATCCTCTTTAGAAGACCTGAGCTGAATCTCTGAATAAGCACAGGCATTTGAAAAGTCAGGCAGGGGAGAATGCATGTACTAGGCAAAAGAACAAGAATAACCAAATAGCCCAGGATACAGAGGGAGTATGAAGGGCCATGGATACCTTATTGTAGAAATGTCATTCTGACTGGAATTTGATTCTGAGGATGATGAGAGCTGAGCAAGAGTGAGTCAGAGAGACCTTGCAGAAGGTCTACAAGGGCTGAGGGTCTGGGTTAGGATGGTGGCAGTGGGAACCAAGAGTGGAGAAGATGGATTTAAGTGAAATCTAGTAGGTATGATTAATATGATTCATGTCTTATTAGATGTCTAAGAAATCAAAACAGAGTTAAATGCTGTTCACAGTAAAATACTTGGATTTGGGTTACCTGAAAGAAAGACAGCAAAATTTCTAGGTGGCTTCACATATATAGGACTGACTGGGAGATATTTGGTCCAGAAATAGTCTCAGAATTAACTGGCATAATAGTTGTCAAAGCTATAGAGTAGATTAAACCCAGAAAATGGATACAGTGTAGGATAAAAAGAGCACAAATATGAAATGATGAGAAACATAAGAATTTGAAAGGGCTGGTAAGTTTGGGTAGAAGGAATGGTTAGTGTGGAGGTGAAAAAAGAAATTTGTGGAGGAGAACAAACATATGGGACATCACCCTTGTGTGAGAAATGGGGCCAGGTTTTTAAGGTTCTAAATGTTACTTAAAAGTATGAGATTTAATCTTTAAAACATTATGCTCACTTTGTAGATGGTGAAAGTGAAATTCAGAGAGATTGAGTAACTACCTCAGCTCATTAAGTTATTCCTAAGTCTCTCTGGTTTCAAAAGGCTATGGTCATTTGGGAACCAGCAGTTAGCGTAATGGCTATGTCGCTGGACTCCCACGTAGTCGACTGCGGTTCAGGTCCCGGACCCTGTGACTTAAAACTCACGCAGGGTTCATCCATTCAGTAAGATCAATCCCTACTATGTGACTGAATCTGGGAAAGTAAAATGGGTCAGAAGCAGTTATCACTTTAAATGCACTCTTGTCAGACTGATTGCAAAGATTTGCTTGCATACACATTTTTTCTTTTCAAATGGCTAAATGCTGTAATCATGGAATGTATAAAATCCCAAGGAAGAGCACAATTCTGCTTCAGGAGTATCAAGAAATCCTCTTTAGAAGACCTGAGCTGAATCTCTGAATAAGCACAGGCATTTGAAAAGTCAGGCAGGGGAGAATGCATGTACTAGGCAAAAGAACAAGAATAACCAAATAGCCCAGGATACAGAGGGAGTATGAAGGGCCATGGATACCTTATTGTAGAAATGTCATTCTGACTGGAATTTGATTCTGAGGATGATGAGAGCTGAGCAAGAGTGAGTCAGAGAGACCTTGCAGAAGGTCTACAAGGGCTGAGGGTCTGGGTTAGGATGGTGGCAGTGGGAACCAAGAGTGGAGAAGATGGATTTAAGTGAAATCTAGTAGGTATGATTAATATGATTCATGTCTTATTAGATGTCTAAGAAATCAAAACAGAGTTAAATGCTGTTCACAGTAAAATACTTGGATTTGGGTTACCTGAAAGAAAGACAGCAAAATTTCTAGGTGGCTTCACATATATAGGACTGACTGGGAGATATTTGGTCCAGAAATAGTCTCAGAATTAACTGGCATAATAGTTGTCAAAGCTATAGAGTAGATTAAACCCAGAAAATGGATACAGTGTAGGATAAAAAGAGCACAAATATGAAATGATGAGAAACATAAGAATTTGAAAGGGCTGGTAAGTTTGGGTAGAAGGAATGGTTAGTGTGGAGGTGAAAAAAGAAATTTGTGGAGGAGAACAAACATATGGGACATCACCCTTGTGTGAGAAATGGGGCCAGGTTTTTAAGGTTCTAAATGTTACTTAAAAGTATGAGATTTAATCTTTAAAACATTATGCTCACTTTGTAGATGGTGAAAGTGAAATTCAGAGAGATTGAGTAACTACCTCAGCTCATTAAGTTATTCCTAAGTCTCTCTGGTTTCAAAAGGCTATGGTCATTTGGGAACCAGCAGTTAGCGTAATGGCTATGTCGCTGGACTCCCACGTAGTCGACTGCGGTTCAGGTCCCGGACCCTGTGACTTAAAACTCACGCCGGGTGTGTGTGCGTGCGTGCCCAAGATCCCGAGAAGAGAATGGAGAAGGGATTGCTGTGTGGCCATCCCCCCGGGGGGTGATTTCTCGCTTTCTGTCTCTCTGTCTCTCTCTGGCAAGCGCACACACCCTATAGCAAAAACCTCTCCAAAACCAAAAAAAGGCTATGGACATTTGAGAGTAAAATTAAATATTGCAAAGTAATTTTGATCAGAGGGATATGTTAAAATGGGGCCACCAGAAAAGCGGCCCCCGGAGCTAGGGTGGCAAGATGGCGGCCTCTGCCTTTGCTGGCGCCATGCGAGCAGCTTCAGGAATCTTACCGCCCCTGAATATTTTGGCTTCTTCAGCCTATCAAAATTGTTCCAAGAATGCCTGTCTGCTGCACTGTCCACCAGACATTTCAGTCATATTCAGACACCAGTTGTTTCCTCTGCTCCTAGAGAGACCTGATGTGGCCCTACTGCAATGATCCTTAATAGAGTGCTTCGGATGTCCTAAAGCTGCTCCCAGTCAGAACTGTTAACATACATCAGTAAACGAAAAGGCAAAAGGAAGGGTGTGAAGACTGTCATCTATATGTTCCTTTGGCTTCATTCTGGCCTTCGTCTAAGGAGAAAGGCTGGTTATAAGAAAAAATTACAGAGAAAGGAAAACACAAGAAAAAGATGCTTGAGGGAATTTGTGTTCTGCAATAAAACCCAGAGCAAACTCTTAGATAAAATGACAACATCTTTCTGGAAGAGGCGAACCTGGTATGCTGATGATCCTTATCAGAAGTACCATGATCGAACAAACCTGAAAGTATAGATCTGCAGTTTCACAATTTCCCAGTTATTATGTACCTTTGTGTACATGTCTTAGCAAAAATAAATATGAAACTTTATGTAAATTGTACCTTCCATCAGATATGTAAACATACAATACCAACATTAAGTTTATGAAGTTTTAAAACTTACTGGATTAAACATTCCCAAATTTGGTCAGAGAAATAGAAGTGTGTTTTTTTTGTTTGTTTGTTTTTTTTTAATGGGGACCACCATGCCAGCCAGTGATGTAGTGGTTAAGAAGTCTAGATACCACATGCTAACTGTGCAGTGTGAGTCCCAGATCCAGTGATTTGAAAAACACACCAGGAGTGTTTTTATGTGTCAAAATCTTTTTTTTTTTTTTCCCCCGAGAAGTTTTTGCTATAGGGCATGTGTGCTCGCCAGACAGAGAGACAGACAGAGAGACAGAAAGCGAGAAATCACGCCCCCCCCCCCACCACCACCGTGGGGATGGCCACGCCGCAATCCCTTCTCCTCCATTCTCCTCTCGGGATCTTGGGCATGCACGCACAAGCTCCTGGCGTGAATTTTAAGCCTGGGACGTGAACCGCAGATGACTACATGGGAGTCCAGCAACATAGCCATTACACTAACTGCTGGTCCCTATGTGTCAAAATCTTGACAGGAGAAGTGGAGGAAAGAGAGTAAAGTTTGGTTATTCCCTATGAAGGGAGTGCTTACGTTGCGTGGTTCCACTTTAGTTGGTAACAACAATATTGTGTGAGTAACATCCATTGTCAGTAACTTCTGAAATTTTCTTTTTTTTTAAATTTTTTGAGGGAGATTTTTGCTATAAGGTGTGTGCTTGCCAGAGAAACAGAGACAGAAAGTGAGAAATCACCCCCTTAGGAGAACCCCCGCAATCCCCTCTTCATTCTCCTCTCGGGATTTTGGTCATGTACATACACAGGCTCCGCTTGAGTTTTAAGCCACTGGGTCCAGCACTCCAACCATGGTCAGCTGTGTGGTTGTCTGGTACCTCAACCACTATGCCACCTCTTGGCCCTAAATTCTGTTGTTAATTGCATCTGAAATTCTGTGAGTAATTTTGGTGACTATAGTGCTGTTACATTAGCAGTCTCCATTATTTTAACTAAAAGTATTTTAAGTATTCTATAACAATGTCTTAACATGAATTTATTGATGGACCTTCTACTAAAAAATAATCTGAAAATCACTAAGACTGGAGCACAAGTCAGTACAAGTCAGTACAATAAAAGCATGATTAGATGACCAAATAGTTCCAGCCGTGGTGGTGCAGACAGGAACTGCTATATGATACTGGAGACCATATAGGAAGGCTGGGTTCGTATCCTGGGTCAACTTGAACTTACCAGATGGGTCCATGACTTTGACTGGCTGCAGGACTTGGGGAGGGATTTCTCTCTCTCTCTGTCTCTCTGTCTTTCTCTCCCTCATGAAGGAAATAAACAAACAATACAAAAAAAATTGCCATGTTATGGTGCTAATTTAATGAAAGCACTCTGAACTATTAGAGATAATATTGAAAAAAAAAACAGATAATATTAGCTCAAATAAAACTTTATATTTGCAAAAATGATTATATATCTAGGAAATAATAATAATAAAAACATGTTGCTACATATCAGATATATGATCCTGAAGTGGAATTGCCATAGATGGATATGCTTCTAAAACACTCTGGTTTTTCCCTTTTCATGTACTCCTACTGAATCTAGAAAACTGGTCTCAAATCAAGTGTTTCTAGGTGACTTCAATTTCCTCTATTGTCATTGTCTTGTAATAGAATCCATGGAGCAATGAATACAACATTGCTGGAATTTAAGAAGGTGATTTGAAAGGGAAGAGGAAGTTCTGACCATAAAAGACTTGCTAGCAAAGGAGTAGAGTAGCAAGTCATTCAGTTGAGAAAGGAATACAAATGAGGAGATGTCAGAATGCAGGACCTCATTGCTCAAGTGCCCTCTGAGTCCCATAAATATCATTTAGTTGATAGGTTTTCCAAAAAGTTTCATGGAGAAGAGAGTACCTTCTCTGCAGCCTTCCAGAACAGTCCTTAGTATGTCTCTAGGGAGGCAGCCATTCCCTTGTTTGTCTCTAACATTAAAACTAGGAGGGATATGGAGAAGTCTTGCTCCCCACTGCCCTTTTCCCCAGAATACTGTACACAGACAAACCAGTGTTTGGTTGTACTTCGGCTTGATTGGAGTTGAGTATGCACCTGAAGGTGAAAATACATTGTCACCTTTTAATACATTGTCACCTTAACATTGTTGCATATATCTTGGATCTTACAGAGAGTAATAATACATTGAATAGTTCACAAATCTGGAAGAGATCATTAAGATGATGGATAAAGATACTTCATGCAGTTCACAACTGCTATTTCTGATTTTTAAATGTCTACGTTCACATCCCACTTTGTGAAGAGATTTGATATTTTATTTCAAAAAGAACCATCTGGGAATGTCTACTCTTCCTATTTGACTTCAAAAATTAACATAAGATTTTTTTTTATAATCTGACTTTTTTTTCTAATCAAGAGTCTTGAGACCTTGTTCTATCTATAGGTGCCAAAATAGCAAAGAAGCTAAAATATTTGTATCAACAATAATGTGATCAGTGTCTCAAACGTTGTTTATCAAAAATGCATTATTTCAGACATTATTACCTAGAACTGTTGATGACAATGTCATCTGCACTTTTTCAAAAATATGAAGTATGCAATATCTTCCCCATTCCTCTTCATTTTTTTTTTCAGTATCTTCATCATTTTGAAAGGATCATGCTTTGAACAAGCAGCAGATGTTAATATAGAAATATAGAACATCTCAATTTTCTCACTGCTAACTCAGCTTACTGAGCCAATTTCACAATTCTCACATTCCTGAGTCCTGGGAGAAAATGCTAATTTAGATTGTTAAAATTGACACGGGTTAGGGTATAAAGGGTAATTAGCATAAAATCCTACACAAAGTGTTCTTAGCACCATTAATCAACACCCACCTAGGCATATACTTTTTTAGTGAGAGCTGATGTTTAACAGAGCTGAAAAAATATCTAAAATATTCTATTCTGGTTAAGTAATAAAAAATGCAGAGTTTGTCCTCAAATCAAGTTTGAGGGTTTTTAAGGAAAAATACCTAGTGTGTCGATCAAGCATGACTTTTATTTTATACTTAAGAATTATTTAAAGCATATAAAGTATTCTCTTGAGGAAAACACCTCTTAAGCACTTGCATTTTTGACATATTTGTGTCAGTGTTGTTCTATGCATATGTGGTTATTTCAAAAAGGCTGCTGTTTTCTTTTTTCTCCCTCAGCATGTGCAAAGACTGTTGCATTTGGCACCGTTGTTCTCGTCTCAGTACAGGACATTGCGGTGTCTCTGCTTTATTCATTTGAAAGACTCTTAAATCCAACTAAGCTACTCAGGTCTGAATCTGCTCATCAGGACAGAGGTGTTATTGCCTCAAATTTTACAAGCTAGATTAACTGAAGTTCTTTCTTTTTTTCTTTTTATTTTTTAAATTTTTTTCTCTGCTTGCTAACAATGTGAACCATGCAAGACACCTCTTGTCTTTTTGTTAGAAGTCACTCAACTTTTTTCTGCTCTTTAGTTTGCTCGTTTGCAAAATAGAAAAATGACAAAAATAACAAAGATGACAAGTATAATAATTTTTTTCTTAAATTACAGGATGCAAGAGATGCAAGTTCCTGGGAGCCAGTTCATATATGTCTCTGGGGATACAGTGAGACTCATCTGTACAAATTCTATCATGGTGGTCCAATGAAGGGAATGAAGCTACAAACATGTTATATTACCCCTGGAGGCCATTTGTTTTGCATAAGATAATGCTGCTTTGTGTAAAACATTGGTTAGATGCAGGAGATAGAAAGAGAATAGAATACTCTCAGGAGAGTGACTGTTTTTTTTTTTTTTTTTTTTTTTTTTTTTTTTTTTTTTTTTTTTCCCAGAATCACAAGATAAATACTAAAACAAATGCTGGGGCCCTGAGAATATGCAGCAGGGACACCTAATTAAAATTGGGAAAAGGGACTAAGAGGATGGATGGATAGGATTTGCCTGGGTGAGTAAGAAAGTGAAGACACTATTCCTGATGCAGCATGTTTTAAAAAAAAGAACATAGCAAATTCCAGGAACAAAAATTTCAGTGTGTTTAAAGTCCAGAAAACAAAGTGCAAGTTGCCTGAGATGGAGCTGGAGCAGTAGGCAAGAGTGAGGTTAGGAAGGATCTTGTGCCACCAGGTAAGAAACTGGATAGACTCTGAAGACCAATGACAGTAAATGTAAGGTGGTAAGTGGGGGGAAGACATAAACTTCCTTATGTTTTAAAAGGACTCTGACTGCAAGGGGAACAGATGGGATTCTGGAGGCAACTTATAGCAGGACATCAATAGGGAGGTTATGGCAGTGACCCTGTGCAAGATGCATACCACAGAGAATGGGGACTTATGATAATAATGGCTCACACAAACTGAGTGTTTTTACATGCTAGACCTGGCACTTTTTGTTTAATGTCTCCTCAAATTGTCACACATGAAAAATCTCTGTAAATATAGGTACTATTTTTAAATTTAAAGACAAGAAAACTCAAGTTTTGAGAAAGAAATATGCTCAGGGACCAGCAGTTAGCGTAATGGCTATGTCGCTGGACTCCCACGTAGATGATTGCGGTTCGAGTCCCGGACCCGGTGGCTTAAACTCACGCAGGGCGCGTGTGCGTGCGTGCCCAAGATCGCGAGAGAAGAATGGAGGGGAAGGGATTGCGGTGTGGCCATCCTCCCTGGGGGGTGATTTCTCGCTTTCTGTCTCTCTGTCTCTCTCTGTCTGGAGAGTGCATGCGCCCTGTAGCAAAAACCTCTCCAACAACAACAAAAAGAAATATGCTCAAGTGCAGGCCTTCCCAAAAGAGTAAACTGGAATTTAAAGCCAGGGAAAGAACTATAGAGCTGTCTTTTATCTGATATTTAAGATCAAGTTAGGAAAGTGAATTGACAATTGTCAATGACTGACAGGTGGAGATGGTAAGTGAGAGGGAAAATGTCACTGGGCGGAACACCTGTGTTGGGGGACAGTGAGGGAGGCAGGTCTCCTGAATACTAAATGCAAGGGATATTCATGGTTGGTGAAGGGAAGGAGAAATTTTTCCCAGATTAATTTATACCTTGAATGTGAGGTTGCTGCAGGATATCAAAATGGATGGGCAGTTGGAGGTAGAGAAAAGGATTTGGACCTGGTACACAGGCTATGGAGGCAGCACATTTATATATGCCTGGGGTGACTGCAGTAGAAAATCATATAGAATAGGAAGATAAAACAGGCCTGAGAAGAGCAATGATAGAGTTAGGTGCAAGATCAGGAGATATGTTGTCAGAAAAACTGAGCAAAGTGGTGCCTTATGTCTGAGAAAATCAATGAAAGCATCGAACACTCCTGAGGGGTTCATAGGACACACACAGGAAAAAAATTTAAACAAACAAACAAAAATACATATATATGATTTAATTTTATGACAAGGCTTTTTCTTTTCTGTCGGTGCAGTACTTGGCAGACACATAGTACAGGACATCAAATGTTACTATTATCCAGAGGATAAATATCAGTACATCATTCTACAGATTACACATAAAGACAAGGCACCTGCTGACTATCTACTGCTTCCTGTAGCCTCTAATGTTTTTATGAGTAAATCTCACTTAACTTGGAAGGAGACAGGTTCCAGTGCCATTAAACTTTGGCTTAAATCATTGACAAAGCCATATTCTCAACTCCTATGATGTGCCGAAGTTGAACACAAAATGATATTTATTGTAAAAGTGATACCCCCATCCTCTCCTTTTCAAAGAAAGAGTCATGGCAATAAGCTTCCTCTACTAGAGAAACTCTCCCAATAATACTAATTTTTAAAAATAAATTTATTTATTCATTAATTTATTTAGTATAGTCAGTCACTATGTAATATTAAAGCATATCAAATGAATTTTTACCATCACGAAGAACACTCATTTTATTTCTAGAAGCCATGATAAGCCTTTGCTTCATAATTATGCCAATCTCAACAATTAATAATATTAAGAAAGTATGTTCCTTATGGAGAACTTCCTGTTCTTAGGGACTAGCAGTTAGCATAATGGCTATGTCGCTGAACTCCCACGTAGTCCACTGCGGTTTGAGTTCCGGACCCAGTGACTTAAACTCACGTCGGGGTGTGTGCGTGTATGCCCAAGATCCCAAGAGGAGAATGGAGGAGAAGGGATTGCACTTGCGTGTGGCCATCTTGCCTGGGGGGGTGACTTCTTGCTTCTGTCTCTCTTTGTCTTTCTGGTGAGCATATGTGCCCTATAGCAAAAACCGCTCCAAAAAAAAAGAACTTCCTGTTCTTTACATTTTTCCATTGCTAATATTTTCCTCTAAGATGGTTGATGGGGCTGAAACATAAGCTATCAGGAAACAAAACAAAACAAAATAAAAACAAAAACAAAGTATGGTTTATATAAAAGTCCTGAGAAATAACTTGTATTTCTAATTCTCAATTTTTCAAAATGAAAATAAATGTAATTTTAAAGCATTCTTCATACAAAAGGCTGTCAACAATTATCACCTTACACAAACCCCTATGCATCTCAGTAGTAATACTCAGATATTAAATGAAATACTCATTTACTAAAAGAATGATGCATTTACTTAAGGTCACTTAAAATGTCAGCAACACAGATGAGAAGGAAACAAAGAAGAATGTGTTCTCAGACATTAGGAATTACGATTTCTCCGCGTCTGAATCTTCAGTTTAACTCTGTTGCACAGAGGATTAACAAATTTAGTTTTCTTGGAATAGGAAAGATAAGACTCATCTTATTTCTGCTATTTGAAATTATGAAACCAAATTCAGTTTTGCAGAATTTTATTTGGAAGCAAACCAAGCCCATTTGCTATGTTAGGAAGTCTTTCTGCTAGCAAATGTTCACATGATAAATGTGCAGATGAAAGATAAGCAATTTATTTTTATTTGATACTGAGAATGGGAATTTAAACCTTGGTAAATTTTTTCTTTGAAGGTAATGCAAAATATAGGTCAAATATCTTTATAACTGTATCAATATATAAATAAATAATATAAATAACTATCCGATCAACTTTGAGATATGGGACAAGCACAGTAATTACACATTTCACCATGTTAGTATTAATATATACATATATACATACATATATATATAATATATACACACACACACACATACACACACACACGTAAGACTCTGAAACTACATTCCAATTTCTGTTATTAAGTGAGTTATACAAGGGGTACTATTTCTTTGCAAATCAGTCTAGCCTTAATATATCTAAGTGGAACATGAACAAACTGAAATACTGCACTGGGAACTATATATCACATTCTTTTAAGTGTGTGAAAATAATACTTAAAAGGGGGGCTGCAAAGAGATGAAAATAGTACTCGCATAATTTTCAAGTGGGAAGTAAATGTAGAGAACACCTAATAAACATCCTTGATATTACAGATTAAAACAAACAAATAAACAAAAAACCCAAGTAGCGGTCTTCTATATGTACTATAATTCCTAATTGTTATGTGTAAATTCTAATAAAGTAAAGCAACCACGGAAAGCACATTAGATCAAAATAAGTAACCTGTAAAGAAATGTAGGGCAAATAAGTAATGTGTTCCAGCATAATGATTAAAAAAAAAATACCCCCCAGTTTCCCAAATTTCAGGACGCTTATTGACTCCATTTCTGACTTTGAAATCTGAGTAGAAGAGAGAGATGAATGTGTGACTGAGATAGTTTTGTTAATACCAGAATGAGATGTATACACTAAAACACTGTTCTCTACCATTTGTCCACTAGATATATCTCACAGGCGCTAATCGCAGAATTTTTTCACTGTAATTATCATAAAAGCTTTAAAATCTGATTTATTACAGTGGTATTTGAAACAAATTTTTTCAATTTCCACTTTAGACAAAATGTACTAGAAATTTCATTGGTTTTTAAAGAGGTTGACAAAAAGCTGTTACTACTATTTCCATCCCATGCAAATACCTTATTTTCTTTATTTTTCTAATGCATCTCAAGCTAAATATTTTAACCAATGTGGGAAGAGTGTAGAAGCAGATGCAGATATAGGATTAAAAGTCATCTGCTTGCATCTTGAGGAAAATAAATGCATTCTACAGATGAAACATTTAGACTCAACCAACTCACCATGTTGGAAAAAAATATTGTTCTTTCTTTTTCTTTTTTTGCTTTATAATAACTGACTGAGAGTAAAGAAAACTTTTCTCAACTCCTCTTTTTTTTTTAAGAGAGAGATTTTTGCTATAGGGTACATGCACTCACCAGAGACAGAGAAAGACAGAGAGCAAGAAATCACCACCCCTCCCCATCTCCTCCATTCTCTCAGGATTTTAGGCACAAACACACATATGTGCTCTGCGTTAAGTTTCAAGTCTCTTTATCTGGAACTCAGAGGTCATCCATATGGGAGTCCAGTGATGTAATCATTACATGGTCTTCTGGTCCCTTCCTCAACTTCCTTAATGACCTCCTCTTCCTCTCCTGCTTTTCCTTCATTATCTTATCTTTTTCTTCCTCTTATGCCTACTCCTTTTCAGTGGAAAGTTTAATCTTACTGTAGCTGCTTAATATTAAAAGAGAACTCTAAAAGGAAAAGACAGGACTCTTTGGGCCAGTGGGTGGTGTGGTGGTTAAGGGCATTGGACTCCCACACGGCTGACTAGTTTGGGTCCCACAAACCTGGCGGCTTGCTTTCTCACTTTCCCTCTCTCTCTCTCTCACTCTGTCCTTCTCTGGTAAAAGTTAAAATAAGCAAATAAAGGAAGAAAAGAAGGAAAGAAAGGAAGGAAGGAAGGAAGGAAGGAAGGAAGGAAGGAAGGAAGTTAGTTAAATAAAATAATTATTTCAAAAAAAAGAAAAAAGACAAAACAGGACTCTTATCAGAATTAAATGAGTGTCTATTTCTTTATCACCTACTTTAATGACTTTCTGGCACATAGTAAGTATTAACTAAATTTTAGGAATTTATTGTTTCCTAGAAAAGTTTTATACTGTGGTTTAACTTAAACCAGTCTCAAAGATGGATGTATGAACAAAACAAAATATGGGTAATCAAGGAAAGAAATCACTTAAGTGTACTTCATTCCTCAGAGACAAGACATTAAGAGACTTTGTAGCCTTAGTCACAGACTAGTTTGGTAATAACATTACAGTGATTATGCAATGCTATATTTAAAAAAAAAAATAAAAGAACTTTTAACCTAGCAATTATACTTCCAGAAATGTAGCCCAGGGACACAATTATATTCATAAAGACATAGCTAGAAGGGTACTCATTATAGGATTGTTTACAGTGGCAAAACGTTGGTATCAAACAAAATGGCCAACAATATGAAATGCATTTAATAAACCATGGTAGAAATCTGCTAGAAATATATTTAACAACACAGAGATATCCTCATGATTCTACTGTCAAATAAAAAAAGATAATAAAACACCATGAATATACAATGCTAAGAAAATATATATTTAATCCTGCATTCTTTATCTTCGTAATTTTTTTTCTACATGATCATACTACTTCATTCATTAGGTAACTTTCAGTCCTCATTTTAATCAATTTTACTGAAATAGCTGACATTATGAGCTCTTTTTCAAAAATCACTTTCTTATATTGGCTATCTAACCCTGTATTTTTCTGTTTTGTCTCCTACCATTTTGACCATTGGTTTTCTATACCTTTGTCAAACTTTATCTTCACTACCTAATGTAAAGTGTATGTATTCTTCCAGCCACATCTTCTCATCCCATTCTCCACCTGGGTCCAGGACTTGATCTGTGATAGACTACATGGGAATCCAGTAACGTAACCATTATACCATCTGCTAGTCCTTTCTTTTTTTTGGGAGAGGTTTTCGCTATAGGGCGCGTGTGCTCGCCAGACAGACAGAGAGAAACATAGAGACAGAAAGAGAGAAATCACCCCCCCCAGGGGGGATGGTCATGCCGCAATCCCTTCTCCTCCATTCTCCTCTCGGGATCTTGGGCACGCATGCACGCACATGTGCCTGGCGTGAGTTTTAAGCCACCAGGTCTGGGACGCGAACCGCGGTTGACTACGTGGGAGTCCAGAGACATAGCCATTAAGCTAACTGCTGGTTCCCAGTCCTCTCTTTAAAAAAAAAAGAAAAATTATTGTTATTTTTATCTACATTTAACCATTGTACATCATCATAGCATACAAATGGTTTTCTCAGCATGAATGCAGTGCTTATCAGTCAAGTCACAGATTATTACCATGTACATGTTAATATAATTTTTATTTTTCTTTCTGTTAAATGTTTTTTCATTCCCCTGATCCTCTCTCTCACACTGTATTACCCAACCCCTCCATGCTGTCTCTCGTATCTTCACTTGTCCTCTCTGTTATTATACGTTCCAATATTTCAGTTTCTGCCCTAGAATGCATATATTTATTATATATTAAGTAGGAGCATACAATGCCTGTTTTTCATAGTATGGTGTGCTTTACTTAATATTAAATCTTCCATATTCATCCATTTTGTATCAAATGTCAGAGTCTCATCATTCTTTATTGTCAAGTCGTAATCCATGGTGTATACGTGCCACATGTTTTCAATCCATTCTTATATTCTTTGATATTCGGACTGATTCTATGTCTTAGCAATTGTTAATAATGCTGCAATTAGCTGGTACAAGTGTTTTTCTATTTTCCTATCCTTTGGGTAGATACCTAAGGGAGGATTTTCTGGGTCATATGATAGTTCTATTTGTAGGTTTTTGAGGAACATCTATATTGTTCCCCTCAGTGGCTGTACTGTACTACACCAACAGTGTAGGAGGGTTCACTTTCACCAGAGCCTCATTAGCATTTATTCCATATATATATATATTTTTAATCTTAGCCATTATGTTTGAGGTTAAGTTATATTTCAGTGTGATTTTGATTTGAATTTATGATAAGAGATGTTGAGCATTTTTTTGTGATTTGTTTATTTTTCTTGGAGAATTGTATATTTAGGATATTTGCTCATTTTTTTATTTGGATTGTTTATATTTCTGCAAGTAAGCTGCTTGGGTTTCAGGTATATTCCAGTTACTATTCCCTTATCTGAGGCATAGTTTGCAAATATATTCTCCCATTTGAGGTTTCTCCTCACTCTATTGTTTCTTTTGCTGTGCAAAAGCTTTTTGCCTAATGTAGTCCCACTTGTTTATTTTGGAAATTATTGACTATACTTCAAGGGTCTTACTTAAGTAGTCTCTATGCATTCTGATGTCTCCAAGAGTTTCCCATTTCTCACCAGTAGTCTTTTTTTTTTTTTTTTGAGAGGTTTTTCGCTATAAGGCATGTGTGCTTGCCAGACAGACAGAGAGAGACGTAGAGACAGAAAGCGAGAAATCATCCCCCCCCAGGGGGGAATGGTCACTCCGCAATCCCTTCTCCTCCATTCTTCTCTCGGGATCTTGGGCACACATGCACACGCGCCCGGCGTGAGTTTTAAGCCACCGGGTCCAGGACGCGAACCGGAGTCAACTACATGGGAATCCAGCGACATAGGCATTACACTAACTGCTGGTTCTCCTCACCAGTAGTCTTATAGTTTGAGGTTTTATGTGTATATCTTTGATCCATTTTGAGTTAATATTTGTTAGTGCTGAGAGATAGGGGTCCAGTTTCATTTTTCTGCAAGTGAATATCCATTTTTTCCAGCACCATTCACTGAAGAGATTTTCATTTCACCAAAGGATTGTTTTGTGCCCTTTGTGAAAAATTAGTAGGCAATATGTCTTGGTTTTTTTTTTTTCCTCCTGGGTTTTCTAGTCTGTTCCATTGGTCCACATGACTCTTTTTGTGCCAGTTAACATGTTGTTTTGATTATTACAGTTTTGTAATTTGAACCAGAAAGAAATAGAAAGTGAATAGACTGATAACAATGAGGTTGAATCAGTAATAAACAGTCTCCTCAAAATAAAAGTATAGGATCTGATGACTTCACTTCTGAATTCTACAAAACTTTAAAGAGCTAACCCTAATTCTCCTTAAACTATTTCTTTCTTTCTTTCTTTCTTTTTTTTTTTTTTGCGAGGTTTTTGCTATAGGGCGTGTGTGATTGCCAGGAAGACAGAGAGAGAGAGACAGAGAGATAGAAAGCTAGAAATCAACCCCCAGGGGGATGGCCATGCTACTATTCCTTCTCTTCCATTCTCTTCTCGGAATCTTGGGCACACACACACACATGCCTGGCATGAGTTTAAGGCACTGGGTTCAGGACTAGAACTGTGGTTGACTGCATGGGAATCCAGCGACATAGCCATTAGGCGAACTGCTGGTCTCTCCTCAAACTATTTCTAAAGTTCCAAAAGGAAGGAAACCTTTCAATCTTATTCCATGAAACCTCCATCATCCTGATCCCCCAAATAGATAAGGACATAATCAAAAAAATAAAACTATAAAGCAATAACCCTGATGAATACAGATGCAAAAATTCTCTACGAGATACTAGTGAGTCATATTCAATGAATCATTAAAAACATTATACACCATGACTAGATGGGTTTTATTCCAGAGATGCAAGGGTAGTCAACATATATAAAATAATAAATGTAATACATCACATAGACAAAAGGAAAGATAAAAAACATAATAATATCAGTCAATACAGAAAATGTATAGAACAGAAATCCTCTTTTTTAAAAGATATTTTGGAATTAAAACATATTTGTATCCATTTTTCTAGGAAATTTTACAAGGGCTGGGATCAGTGGTTCTCTAAGGTTAATGTGTAGACTGCTGCCAGATCATGGTGAAATTTTCATTGGTTTCCAATGAAATGACCAGGAAAAATTAACATATACATTTTTACCTCAGATTAATTTTCTTGGCTTTTCATAAATTTGGGTGTCAAGAAGGCTGGCCAGGGAACATTAAAAGAAATTAGGAGGACAATGGGAAAGAGAACTGAAAGACCTAGCTATTGATGTCAGAAACCATGGCATTTTAACAATAAAAATAGTTACAGTTAGCGTAATGGCTATGTCAATGGACTCCCATGTAGCTGACTGCAGTTCGAGTCCAGACGCAGCGGCTTAAACTCATGCCAGGCGCATGTACATGCATGCCCAAGATCCTGAGAGGAGAATGGAGAAGGGACTGTGAAATGGCCATCCCCACTGGGTGGTGATTTCTTCCTTCCTGTCTCTCTCTTTCTCGCGAGTGCACATGCCATGTAGCAAAAACCTCTCCAAGAAAAAAAAAAGGGGGGGGGCGGAGAATAGAAAAAATAGTTGCATCTCAACGCTTCTTAAGATCATGGTGCCTTGGAAGACTTGAAGCTAATAACACAACTATTACTGGCAGGCTCTCCCTGTTCCAGGAACAGCCCCAACTCATACCTCACCAAATTTTGTTCTTACTGCATTATATTCCATCCCCATTCTCATCTTAGTTCTCTACCACCTATAAATACTTTGTTTTTTTGGAGAGGTTTTCACTATAGGGCATGTGCGCTCGCCAGACAGACAGAGAGAGACATTGAGACAGAAAGCGAGAAATCACCCACCAGGGGGGATGGTCATGCTGCAGTCCCTTCTCCTCCATTCTCCTTTTGGGATCTTGGGCAGGCACGCACACGCACACAGCGTGAGTTTTAAGCCACTGGGTCTGGGACACAAACCGCAGTCGACTGTATGGGAGTCCAGCAACACAGCCATTACGCTAACTGCAGGTTCCCAATACTTTTTTCCATCTGTTTTTCCTTATATACCTTAGCTACCTATAAATATATCCAATAAAGTAAAATTAACAACAAAAAGATTGGATGAGAAGTTTAATATTCAAGCATTCCCAGGAGTTGAGGTAGAAATGTTTCATTTTAATCTCCTCATATACCAAGGGGGGGAAAAAGATAAAACTCTTAATATTCCATATTACACATTGAAGTCTTGAATTCTACCTTAGCCAGTAGTTTTCCTCACAGAGAGTAGTGTACTCAACAAATATAGTTGTGAATCAATTTGTTTTTGCTTTAGTCATCTATTTCTGTAAGGGGATTTTTCAAAAAGTTCATGGAAAATGTATATAATGCAAAAACTATGCACAGGCTTTCAAAAATTTTTGCCCTAAAATAAACTCAAACTTTAATTTAATTTTCCTTAACTTCTCAAGTCTTCTCATGTTATCAATGGTACATGTGCCAGAAATTTTGCTAGAGGAAGGGATTCAATTAATTCAGAAA
The DNA here is from genome assembly GCF_000334495.1 of Tupaia belangeri chinensis. NCBI lineage: Eukaryota > Metazoa > Chordata > Mammalia > Scandentia > Tupaiidae > Tupaia > Tupaia belangeri. The sequence goes on from NW_006159757.1 coordinate 3,946,537, forward strand.
ATTGTTCCTCAATCTAGAGGTCAACATGTGGTAGAGAAAAGACAGAGAAAATGGGGACTACACAGCATAATAATTGGGCATAGATTTATTCTCAATAAGGAGATAAACTCTTAGGTAGACTTAGAAGATGAGTGAGATAGAAGGTGATTAGGTAAGGAAGAGAGTCAGTGAAATAAGATGGCTTCTAGGGACCAGCAAGTAGCAGCATAATGGTCACAGTGCAGAACTCCCATGTAGTTGATCATGGTTCAAGTCCCAGACCCAGTGGTTTAAAACTCACACAGAGCATGTGTGCACATGTGTCCAAGGTCCCGAGAAGAGAATGGAGGAGAAGGGATTGTGGTATGGCCATCTCCCCGGGAGGTGATTTCTTGCTTTCTGTCAGTCTCTCTGTCTCTCTGGTGAGCACACATGCCCTATAGCAAAAATCTCGCTAAAAATAATAATAATAATTAAAAAGATGGTTTCTAAAAGGAAAGACTATGTACAAAGGTATTGATCTGTAGGAATATTCTGAATTCTAGAAATTCAGAATATTCTAGGAATAATATTACTTCTATGGGAATATTTCTTTATTATGAATTATTTTATTTAGCTTTATTTATTTATTTGTTTATTTTAATTTTACCAGAGGAACAGAAAGAGAGAGAGAGAGAGAGAGAGAGAGAGAAAGCTGCCAGATCCGAGATGCCAATCTCAACTGGCCATGTGGGGATCCTTTGCCCTTAACTACCATGCCTCCTGCCAGGCCATCTATGGCATTATTTCTATGTATAGGACTGAAGTAGAAAAGGAAGGTGAGTAAATAATAATAGGGCATGATTTTTGTATTGTTGAAACCTTTATAAGAAGTTTGATCACTCTGTAGTGATAATAAGGAATCAAATAACATGATCAGAATTATGCTCAAGAAAAATCTCCCAATAACAACATAAACTATGATTGAATGTTTTCAAAACAATCATACTAATATTTCCATCAGTATTTACACAAACACTGAAATTTGTTTAGTGCTCCATAGGATCAATTAAAAAAAAAACTGTAAACTTAAATACTATTAAACATACGTTAACAATTGATGAAGTTATATAGTGATTCAGACCAAAGCTCTTGAATCAGAAAAATGAAAATAAATAGATGCTTTTCTTTAAATAATGACTGCCAATTAAACTATATAACTTTAGAATATTGTTTAACTATTTTTGATTTTCAGTTGTCTTTTCTACAAAACATGATACTTAAGAGACTGACCATTAAGGAGAGGAAAACATATATTTTTCTCAATGCATTCTATGTCCATTTCTGAGGCCCCTATAATTAAAGAGAGATTAATAAGATAAAAGCACACACATTCATTTAATATATTTTACATGATATAGGCACCTTCATAGGAATGAGGATACTAAGAAACAAGTAAACAAATATGTTTATTTTCAGTTTGATGAAGAGGACAGTTATGGAGAAATATGACTAGAGGACAATCTAATGGTAACAAACTGGGGTAACTTAGCAAGGCCTGTTTGTTTAGATTCTTCTTTGTGTTCCTGTGTCTTCAAAGATATGGATGCTCCTTTTCTCTGGGTACAGGACAGGCACTTCTCTAACAGGGGTCTTATGGTCTGTGGGGTAAGGTAAATGAATCAATCAATCAATCAAACAAACGAAACAACAGCAACAACAACAAGAAAAACAAAGCTTACCTGGTATAGTGACTTCCTTCAGGATAAACTGGCAAAAAGAAAGTAAGAATGACATTTTTGTTTCTGCTCTTTACTCAAATACGAAGGTGCGATATTTAGGATAGCATATTCCGAATCCCGTCAACCATGAAAATCAAGTAAAACATCTATCAATTTTAAAATACCTGTCTAATAGTCTGTGCTTAGTAGTTATTTTTAAAACAATTGCATTTTCTTTGGAAGTTATTTTTATGCATTCTAAACAGTTTGAATATCTGTATTATTTTGATAATTTATTGTAAATCTAATCAATTTGATGTAGTATTTTGAAAACTGAAGATTCTTTTTGGTCTCTAAGACAGATTATTTGTAATCAAATAAAATAATAGTATCTAGTCATTTCTAATATTATTTAATTTTTTTATGTGTGTGAAAAACTTATTTTGGTTGTCAGATATCTTAGAAACATTATGAAGAAAATAGGACCAAAAAAAAAAAAAAACCACAAAGAAATAAATTGGCTCAATTTTAAATGTTCCCAAGGGACTAAATTGATCATTAGATCATAAATTCAAACCAAAAGAAAGTAATGACAAAATCAATCATATTGGACATATTGCCAGCCTGCTCAAAAAAGGAAGGCATTCAAAATCCCAGTACATAAGGTTGAATGAGTAATTATGCCAAGTGTCATGTGAAAAAGATTCCTCGAGGTACAAATAAGTAAATCCAAAAAATCAATGTGCCCTGATGTTGACATTTCACATGCTGATTTCTCTAGCTTCTTTTTTCCTTCTTTTTAATGTTTGCAATGTAGAAACAAATAGAAATGTCTTCCACAGATGTCCACATAAGTAAGATGGACTTGCTTGCCGATCAGAATAGGGGCACCAGATACTGCCATTCTGGCAGGATTAAAGATGCCAACCATGTGGATACAACTGGACAGAAGAGACATTGGAAGACATCTGGGTAACAAGAAACTAGAATAACATAGCTTAATACATTTTAGCTTTTCTAAAATGTATTTTAGAAAATACATTTTTAAAAATGTATTTTCTTTTTTATACAAAGATAAAGTCCCCAGGATGGAGGTATAAAAAGCTAAGTCCCCAGCACTATATTTTATTTATTCACTTTTCTACACTTGGTTTGTAGAAATAGTTCTTGTTTTGATGTGTCCAACTCACTTTTGTCCAAAAAAAAGAATGTCCCTCTCCCGTAAAATAGGTACCATATTTATAATGACTCAATGACTATACAAATCCTCATCTCTCATAACTCTTCTGGGCATTTACTTCATTTGTTTTCCAAAAAAAAATTACTTTTATGTAGACTCTCCCCACTCCCTACTCCAGTGATCTACCTACCCACCTTATCTCATTACCGAGTTTTACTCCAAATGAAGATTCTGGGCCAGTGTGGAGATTTGGGTGGCCAGATGGTAAAAGAGATAAAGATGAGATTTTTACCCAATATATTCCTCTCTTTATCTTTAGTTTATAGATTATCCTTGATAACAGTAACACCTCCACTCGACTTCCTCCCTACCCTTCATTTGAAAGCTCTTGCCAACATTCAGAATTTATAATGAGCTATAAATAAATCTCTCACTCTTTTCTCAATCTTTCAAAAGCCCACTTTTAAAGGGCCAAAGTTTTTTAATACTTTTTTGTTAAAAGAGGTTTTTGCTTGTGCTCATTACGGGGCTGGGGGGCAGAGAAAGAGAAACAGAGACAGAGACAGTGAGAGGGAAAATGAGAAATCACCCTTCAGGGGGGATGGCCACACTGCAATCCCTTCTCCTCCATTCTTCTCTCGGGATCTTAGGCATACATGTACATGTACCCAGTGTGAGTTTCAAGCCATCAGGTCCAGAACTTAAACCACAGTTGTTCATGTAGGAGTCCAGTGACGTAACTGATACGCCATCTGCTGGCCCCTCAAAGATTCTTCATTTAGAATTGTCAGGGTTTTGTCCAAGTGCAATTATTCAGCACCTCTTTTTACTTTCAAACGTGTCCTATTTTAGAAGATAAATGACATAGGCTTTATACTTAAAGGACCATAAATGAAAAAACATGACAGGGAATAATGAACATGTGAACATGGGAAAATATATATATATATATATCCCTGTCTGTTTACATTGCTAGCAAGACTCACCAGTTAAAAAGATCAGTAAGGTCCAACCCCATAGCCTAGTAGTTAAGGGAGCTGGATCCTATGTGGCTAACAGGAGTTTGAATCCTGATTCCTCTAGTTTGAAAAACACAAAGGGCATGTGTGTGTGTCCAAAAGTCTCAACAGGATAGAGAAGTGGAGAAGAAATTGTGGTATGACCATACCCATTGGGTTGCTTTCATCCTCTCTGTCTCACTGTCTGATCTCTCTGGCTGGCACAAGTACACTCTGCAGCTTGAAAAATAAAGAGCAGTAAGTGGCAGCACAACACTCTATGATGCTGGACCCATATGGGAAGATCCCAGGTTTGCATCTGAGGCCTTCTTGTATGCATATGCACATCTACGTGTGCCTGTGATCTGGGCTGGCTGAAGCTGGAGGTAGATTGTGGTATGAAGACCCTTTTGGGGGTAGGTTTCTCTTTGTGTCTCTCTCTCTCATGGACAAAATAATAAATGATAAAAACATAAAAAAGGCAGTAGGGAAGATTAAATGAGAAGAAAAGAAACAACAATGACACACACAAAGCGAGGAGATTAGGTCCTGTATCTGTACCCAGAAAAGGCAAGAACTATCCAAAGCAGTAACAGTTGAGGCAGAGGAAGAAAAGCTGGTAGGTTAATTTCTACCTGATGGAAATAATGTAGTGAATCTAAAATTAAATTTGTCAAGATCCTCAAATGACAAGGATAGGCAGGTGTGTGTGTGTGTGTGTGTGTGTGTGTGTGTGTGTGCTGTGGGAAAGTGAAGGAGGTGAGCAGGAATCCCTGGCTGGGCTACAGGCAGTGACCTCTTTTCTACTGTCCTCCCCTCCCTATTAGAATTCTGACGCTATTTTTGCAGGAACATTGTTATACATGGTGATTAAGTTCTATAATTCCATTAGCAGAGTACTAAGCTTCAGATACATTGGGCTTAATTAAGCTTTCATGGAAAGGCCTGGGGAATTAACCATCATGTATAACATTGTTCATTTGAGAAATATATTCCCACTTGCAAACAACTGCTCAACAAACTAAATTCTGGAATACAATTCCTTTGAAATTTATGGATTAGAAAAGGGCTGATCAATTGTTCTCAACCCAGCCACACATTAGATCTATCAAGGTGCTTAAAAAATTACTTTATTATTATTTTAATTTGACTAAAGAAAGGCAGGTGCAAGGGGTGGAGGGAATGAGAAAGCAAGCTGCTAAGTCCAGAACTTGAACCGCAGCTGGCCATGTGGGAGTCCCACACCCCAACAGCCACGCCATTTGCTGGTCCTTTTAAAAAATATTGTTACATGAGCTCCACACCCAGAGAGTCTCATTTAATTGGTCTAAGATGGAGCTTGTAAATAACTAGTTTTAAAAAGCCTTCTGTAGCAGGATTGAGAACCACTAGGCTGGTAAATTCTTCTTGAATTCAAATTTGAGTAACTGGGGCAGAAGGGTCTGTTTTCATTATAAAAGGGTCTTTTCTTCACAATAGGATTCATTTATAGTTTAATTTCTCAAATTATTCAACTTTGAATAACCTCTCTAGCTAAGCCTTTCACACACGGGTGCACGCGCACGCGCGCGCACACACACACACACACACACACACGCATTTAGAGTATAAAAATAAATATACCTTACCAAACATTGAGCCTTATATTTTTTTGGGGGGGAGGTGGTTTGCCATAGGATACATGCACTTGCTGGAGAGAGACAAAGAGAGGGAAAGTGAGAAATACCACTCTTCTCCCCATGGGAGGAGGAAGGATGGCCACATTGCAATCCCTTCTCTTCCATTCTCCTCTTGAGATTTTGGGTATGCACATATACATACACCCAGCATTGAGTAACAAGCCACTGAGTCCAGAACTTGAACTGTGATTGGCCATGTGGCTAACCAGCACCTTAACCACCCTGCAACCTGCTGGCCCTGCCACTGAGTCAAATTTTAAAAACTCATAGTACACTGTAAAAAAAGAAAATAATAATTCCCAACAAACAAATGACAGAAAATCTAGTAAGAAATTAAGTTCATATATTTGAAAGGTGGCATTTTTTTCTCTGCCTTCTCCAGCAGGATATGGGCAAGATTTTAGGACAGATCTGAGTCATAAACTACTTCCCAGAGGCCTCCTGATAGAGATTTTAAAGATCAGAATTGTGAAGATAAGACTAAGCACACACACTCCTCCAAGTTCAAAAGCAAGGGCTAATGATAAAAGTAGGCCTTTTCCATAGAATTAAGCATTATCTCCACTGATAAAATTTAGAAAACTCAGGAAAACCTTTTGTCTTTCCAAGTCCTCTGTGTGTGTCATCAGTGAGGTGGCTGGTCACAGGAGTAAACTCAGGATCAATTGTGCAGGGAGGTACTTCTAACGAGCTTTCATAACTCCATTGTGCCCATTCTGCTTTCACTGTTATCCTCCATTTCCTTTGTCAGCTTACTTCCCTATTCCCTACAGAATAGCTGTATTTGTATAACTTGCGAAAAATGTACCTGGAAAGCAAAATCCATATATGGAAAAGGCTATTCTCTCCTGTTGCACCCTCCACCATCCACTGACTTGCATTCAAAAGATTATTGTGTGCATATATATATATATATATATATATATACACACATACATATATATAAAAGACTAAAACACTATGAAATAAACACACATTTTTTTCCCCACTGAAATAAATTGGGACATGTCACTGCTGGGAAGAGTAAAGAAGAGATAAGCTTCTCTGTTAAATTTCTTTATTCTTCATACTCTGTCAGTCTCAGGTAGAGTGTAGTGAATGAATAAAAATTCTTAACTTTCCTTGTGTTTATACAGCCATGGTATGTATGCATATGTATACCTCAAGCTATTAAATTTGCCTTAATATTTGTAAATTATCCTTTAACCAAATTCCCAAGAAATATTGCCATATGTTTAATGCTCCTTATTTTCAATTCATTTCTAATATGACTGTAAACTATATATAGTAAATGAAAATAACTAGGTTTGATTTTTTATTACTCCTAAAACAGAGTCTTGTGTAGATAGTTATTTAGTGTTTTTTGTTTGTTTGTTCATTTTTTTCAGCTTTGCTATACGGTGTGTGTGCGAGCCTGAGACGAGAGAGAGAAAGAGAAGGAAAGTGAGAAATTGCCTTTTGGGGGATGGGCAAATTGCATTTCCTTCTCTTTCATTCTCCTCTTAGGATTTTGGGCGCACACACACACGTGACCAGAATGTTTTTGGCTGCCAAGTCCAGGCCTTGTACTGAGCAGTCAGATATGTGGGATCCAGCTGCCTTAACCTCCACGCCACCTGCCAACCCAGTGGTATTCTTTTAAAGTTTATTCATTCCTTTCTTTCATGATGAAGAAGACAGAAACAAAGAGAAAGAGAAATACGCATTTCCAACAGGTCCATTTTGTCTACTGTAATCCACCCTCAGCCAAGAATGTTTAGGTAGGTCTCCAGACACAAACCTGGAACTTCTCTGTAGGTCAGTTACTATGCAATTCCACTCAGTGGCATTTCAAAGGACATAATTAACCAAAACTGATGTGCACAATCTATCAGATTTCAGTTAATTATTAAGAAAAAATATATCATTATTTTAATTTTATTTTATATATTCAATCGCTGTATATCACTACAGCTTATAAAATTAATTTATCTAACATGAACACATTCCACATCAGCCCACTTGAAGATATTATACATGTTAGCATCAACAGAAAGTCCTTCATTTCTGTGTTTCTTGATTTTCTTGCCTATTTTTCTTCTCAAATCCTTTCCTCTCATTCTCTCCCATCTCCCAACCTCTTCCTACACTGTCCCTGTCACCATTTTCCACGCTTCTATATCCTCTAATCTTTCAGTTTCTGCCAAAGAAGGTGGGCAGTCAGTATACATTAAGTGAAGACATACAAAGTCTCTTTCACAGCTTGGCTTGCTTCACTCAGCAATAAAGCTTCCATACTCCTTCACCTTCTATCAAATGCAAGGTTTTTTCTTTTTTTTATTTCCAATGATTGTTATTTCATAGTGTATATGTGCCTATGTGCCACAATTTTTCAATCCATTCATCTGTTTGTGGACATTTGGGCTGGTTCCAGGTGTTAGCAATTATGAGTAATGCTATAGTAAAAATAGGATGTGCAAGCACTTTTCAAACTAGGCATTTTTTTTATCCTTTGGGTAGATTCTCAGGAATGGAATTGCTGGATCATATGGTAATTCTATTTGTAGATCTTTGAGGAACCTTCATATTGATCTCCACAGTGGCTGTACTAATTTGCATTCCCACCAACAATATAGTAGAGTTTCCTTTTCACCCCAGCCTCATCAGCACTTACCTTTTTTCTGTTTTAAAACAGCCATTCTGACTGGGTTATGTGATATTTCATTGTGGTTTTGATTTGCATCTCCCTTATGATGAGGGAGGTAGAGCATTTTTTCATGTTTTTTTTTTTACTGTTATTAAATCTTCCATAGAGAGTTATTGTTCAGCTCCTTTCCCTATCTTTTAATTGGGTTGGTCACTTTTTCTGGGTAAGCCACTTAAGTTCCCTGTGTATTCTGGTTATCAGTCCCTTATCTGAGGCATAGTCTACAACCCATCCCAAGGGTTGTTGATTGACACTAATTACTGTGTCTTTTATTGTGCAGAAATTTCTTAATCTGATATAATTCCACTTGTCTATTTTTTGGATTATTGTCTGTGCTTTGGGAGTCTTCTTTAAGAAGTCTCCCTACTCTTACGTTTTCCAGAGTTTCCCCAGTGTTTTAAACCAGCAGTTTAATAGTTTGAGATCTTAGGTTTAGATCTTTGATCCACTTTCAATTGATTTTTGTTAATGGTGAGAGATAGGGGTTAAGATTCATCTTCTTGCAGGTGGACATCCAGTTTTTCCAGCACCATTTGTTGAAGAAGTTTTCTTTTTCCCACTGGATTGATGGTGCCTTTTGTCAAATCAGTCGACTGTATGTTTTGGGGTTTATTTTTGGGGTCTCTAATCTGACTCTTCAGTCCACATGTGTGTTTTTGTGCCAATGTCATGTTGTTTTGATTATCACAGTTTTGTAATATATTATAGGATCAGGGAGTGAGATACCTCCTACTCCATTTTTCTTGAGCAGGATTGCTTTGGCAATACAGGGAGTTTTATGATTCCAGACAAATTCTATGATTGTTTATTCTAGATCTGTGAAAAATGTCTCTGGTAATTTGCACCAGATATGTAGATTAATTTGGGTAGAGCTGCCATTTTGATTATATTAATTCTTCCAATTCAGAAACATGGGATGGCCTTCCACTTTTTTGTATCATTTTCAGTTTCTTTCTTTAGATTCTCATTTTTTTCCTTGTAGAGAAGGTCTTTGACTTCTTTGGTTTATATTAACAACTTTCTATTGAACAACTATGCAGCAGACAGGATTCCCGGCATTGAGGATAGAGAAGTGAATGAATTGGACAAAATCCCTGTCCTCAAAACGTTTATATCCTAATGGAAATTATAGTTTTATGCCTGGTGTAGAATGTGTTTATGAAAAATTAAATCTAAAGTTTGTTTCTTGAAACAAACTTTAAGTAAATATTTATCCAAGCTACATCTGTGTGCGTTATTCTATATATATTACAAAGAATGAGGTAGAGTGTAAGGGTTCACTCAATAAAAATAGAGTAACTAAACAGAATGGCTAGAGTAGTGGGTATAGAAAATCAATATGTTAAGAAATCTTTCTTTTTTTTTTTTTTTTTCCAGAGAGGTTTTTGCTATAGGGTGCATGTGCTTGCCAGAGAGACATAAAGACAGAAAATGAGCAATTACTCCCCAGGGGTGATGGCTATGCTGCAATCCCTTCTCCTCCATTCTCCTCCAAGGATTTTGGGCATGCATGCACATGCGCCCAGACTAAGTTTTAAGTCACCAAGTCTGTGACTCAAACCATGGTTGACTACGTTGGAATCCAGTGACTTAACCATTACACCATTTATTGGTTCCAAGAAACCATTTTTCTTATACAAAATGTGTGTATCCCAAGGAAGGACCAAAGTTGTCTGCTCAAAATTAAAACACCTGGGAAAACAGCACATATTTTCAAGTGTATATTAAGTTTGTATCTACATGAATGTTTTTGTGAGTTGTAGTGGTAAAAGCTCCAGTGCTACACTTCACTTTACATGCTAAATCATGAAAATAATAATAGAACAAGGAAAATAAATCTTTCCAAACTGGACAGCCAAGTATAGGCCTAAACAATGAATATGAAGAAGCCTTTGAAGGGGAAATAAGTGGTAAATTAGGTAGGAAGGAGCCTGCAGAGAGGAGCAATAATGCAATCAAAGACTAACTAAAATAGCCTTGCCTAATAACACAAAGGGTAAGAGCTGACTGCTGGCAAGGAGCAGCCCAAGATGCAGGTGCTGCTGGGCAGAATCTAAGAAGGTGGAATCATCAAGCTGAGGAGAAGAAAACAGCTCTGTGTGATTCTGAGGAATGGAAGAAGGTAGTGATTATGAAATACAAATCCTAATGAGATTTCCCAATATAATCATATTTCAATACATTCATCTAGCTCCCATCTATCAATATCAGCCATCAGATAATAACCAACAAGCCAAAAGAGACTGTCACCCCTTTTTATATAAGAGAGAAGCATTCCCACACAATACTTAAAAAAAGTCTATAAATTCTCTCTGTAAAAGAGACTCCGAATTTCCTAGGGCAAATGTAAGTGATATGCATATTTTCATGTTTCTCTGTAGTTTAAGAAGTTTAAACTGTAAAACATAACTGTTACATTTTCTGTGATAAAACACCTTCCTTCTCCAAATGTTTCTTATCATAGGAACCAATATCTTAGTAATGATGAAGAAAAATGCACTCAAATATTGCAAAGATCACTCTTTTCTATGACTGGCATACAGATATGGATGAAGATTATCTTAGACAAGATTTTTTAAATAGGATATTTTGCAACAACCTACACAGTTCAGTGGTTAATCTCTGTGCATATGAGAGCAACCATCATATGGCAAGTTCAAGTCCCAGTCCCAATAGCTTGATAGTATTGGCACCTGTGTGTGTGCGTGCACACTCACACACACACACACATATGTGAGCACTGAGGATTCTGATGGAATGAAGGAAATAAGACTGTGGCACCACCAGGCCCTATTGGGGAGAGCTTTTTCTTTCTCCTTTCTCTCTCTGGTATGCAATGTGTCCTCCGGCAGTAAGAAAAAAGGATATATTTACAGTATGTATCAATAGATGAAAAATAGGATAACAGAGTCAATGTAGAGATTTAAATGTTTATCACTACAATGGAGTAGTTTCAATCAGTAATATGATTTAAAGTCACTTTTTTTTTAACTTTAAGACAAATTTATAGGATTTCAAGCTTTAAACATTGCTTAGTGTTTCAACAACCTCTAAAGTGAAAAATAAGAACTTAATATAAAACTATATTTAAAAACTGCAACAAAGAATACATATACACATATAAAATAAAATACAGAAAAATAGACACTTATTTCAGATAATTGTGGACTATTTAATAATAAAATAATTTTGAAGAAAATTTATCCTTTTTATATACTAAATATGTGACATTCAGTATAGCACATTTTCACACACATTACAAATTAAGTTTACTTAAAATATTTAAATTCGAATATTAAATACTTAAAGTAATAGAACTAGAATGAAGAAGAATAAAAATTGCTCTTATATAACAATATTCAGAAACTTCAAAATTTTCTTACAGATGTTTATTTTGTACTTTATTCCTTGATGCTAAAAACTCATTCTTCTTGTATCTAAACTGTCACTATTCATTTCCATGATTTAAATGTTTCCTAAAAACAGAGTGAAGAAACATCTTTATGTGTCTGGTGTGGTTGTGATATGTTGTCATTGTCGGAAGACATGTGTGTTCACCAGAAAGAGACAGAGAACAAAGGAGAGGAAGAAAGCATCCCCTAATAGGGTGTGGTCATGCCATAATTACTGTCTCCCTCTTTTTCTTAATTCTGTCACAATTTTGGGCACACACTCACACCTACCTGGAATGTATATTAAGCCTCCAGAGATGGGGTTTGAACCAGTCAGCCAGGTTGTATCCAGCTCTCTTAACCACTGGACTATAGAGCAGCCCAATATTGTAATTTTTCATGCTTCCTTTTTCTCAAACAGAGGACTTATCTGAAAAATTATGTGATCACTAAACCTAAATAGCATGACCTTTGTAATACTATTGGCACACATTTATCAAACAAAGTAGAATTATGATTTGTGTTTATCAATCTGGAAAACAGCAAACTATATACTTTTATAATAATATTGTTAATATGAGCTAGCATTTATTGAGTACCTAGAATTTTAATGCTGCCATGCCTTGTCCCTCTCAAATCATGAAACTTCATATAATTGTCTCTAATTTATAAAGAGGCAAAGTGGAGTCCGAAGTGACTCATCCAAGGTCATATTAGCAAGGAGCAGAATGAGAACTTGAAGTCAGGTTTGATTACAAAGCCCACCTTAAATGGATGAACACTGTAAAAGCCAACTGTAATATTTTTGTTAGCAATATTATGTATTACAGTAGGCACTGGAGAGTGAGAAAATGTCATGTAGCTGCTATGTTTTTCTTCCCCCTTTTTATAAACACAGAGCAATTATAATATAGTGTTTGCATACAAGAGAGAAAAATGTAAGAGAGAAGCACCCTCCATACTGCCTAATCATGCTGTGATCCCATCCTCCAGTCTCCTAGCCCTACAGAATCCTGCACACATGCATACATGCATGGCATGGTTTCAGAACAGTATACCTGGAGACTACAACCACAGTATGTGGCTTCCATCTCCATAGTCACGTACGCTTCTAGCTTCTCCACAGAGGCTGGACCTGATAAATTTTTCTAAAGTCACAATTCTAGGTGTGACTCCTACTGCTTTCATTAATATCCATTTCACCTTTCCATTTTAGCCTCACAGCTAAAAACTCAATTGAGAGTCTCCCATCTATGGTCTGTCAAATTTAGCAATGTTCCCTCCATATTTGCTTCTCCTTGGGACTAATTCCAATTTCTTTTCTTTCTTTAATTTTTTTTTTTTTTGGAGAGGTTTTTGCTATAGGGCATGTGCACTCACCAGAAAGAGACAGACAGAGATACAGAAAGGATCCTGGGCACGCGCGCATATGCACCCCGCGTGAGTTTAAGCCGCTGGGTCCTGGACTCAAACTGCAGTTGATTACATGGGAGTCCAGCGACATAGCTATTACGCTAACTGCTGGTCCCAAGGATTAATTAATTCCAATTTCAAAGGTTTATGTAATGTGGACATATTCATGGGGAAAAAACATACCTGCTTGACCCTGATCCATGCTATAGTAACTTTCACTGAGATGTATCATTTGTCTCTTACGAGCTGTGGTAATTATCACCAATAACCAGTTTTTAACATTTTCACATTCTGCTCTGCCTACTGAGTGGACAGCCTGCCCTGTAGCCTCCTCCCTTCACAAAGTCCATACACCTCTGGACCACTAGCCTTCTCTCTCTCCTATCTTCTTTGCTTTTCATGGACACTAGACAGGCTTAGCTGCTTGCCATTATCACTCTGTTATGATGGAGCTCCCAAGGCCTTTCTGTCTTTCCATTCAAGAAACTGATCAATTGCTTGTCCTCACAAGCTGCTGCCTCTCAGATTTCCGAATGGAAAGCAACTCATTTCTTCTTTTCTTGGGTCTCACATACTCATCAGCCTCATCTTAGTTCCAAATCTTAAGTTTAATCATACATACGAGCTTCCAATTTTATTCTTTTCCTTCAGTTATTGTGCTTTAACTTCAGCATGCTGAAAACACAAAAGTTACATATTCCAACTTTTCTTTTAATGCTAGATACATTTTTTAAACTTAAAAGTTATTAATTTGTTTTTTTGGGGGATTAACTGAGTTCCAGACAGCAATCTAATGGATTTATGTGTATTCTCTTATTTCTCCTTCATAAATAACTGAGGGAGATCCTAATGTTTTTCCTACTTTACATATTGAGGAATATGAGACATATGAATAGCTAAGCAACTTGTTCAACATTGTGTAGAACAATGAAGCCTAAATCCAAACCAGACATTCTAACTCCAGATTTTCTGCCTTGTTAACAATTTAGCCACATTCTCTTATATACTTAAATCATTAAAATAGACAACTCACCTACATACCTTTAATTTAATATTAATATATTAAAGAATAATATAATATTTGAATCAGTCCACAACTTTGGCAGCTGTTAAGAGTTTCCTTTGGCTTTAATTCTCATTCAACCTTTCTTTTTCAAATGGCCACATTTCTGGTAAATAGAACAAATGTTTAATAGAGAAAATCAAGGTTAACAAACCTTGTTTTGTCATAATTAGGAGATGCTACTTTATACTCCCAGAAAAAAGTTATGTATTTAAGTGTGTGTGCACGTCTGCAAGCAGGTGGATACCTTCCATATGATATTTGATGAGAGTGAAGATACTGCAGAATCGTGGGAACCAGCAGTTAGTGTAATGGCTATGTCGCCGGACTCCCATGTAGTCAACCGCAGTTCGCGTCCCAGACCCGGTGGCTTAAAACTCACACCAGGCGCGTGTGCGTGCGTGCCCAAAATCCCAAGAGGAGAATGGAAGAGAAGGGATTGCGGCGTGGCCATCCCCCCTGGAGGATGATTTCTCACTTTCTGTCTCTCTGTCTGTCTGGTGAGCGTACGCGCCCTATAGCGAAAACCTCTCCAAAAAAAAAAAAAGATTCTGCAGAATCCTGAAGCTGAATTGAGACCACAACAGGAAGATAATTCTTATGCTAGAAATTACACTTAGTTTTCCTTTATCATGAAGAAAGCCACCTAAGAGAGTCTAGCCAATTGTTCAATATTATTCTCAGTGATGAAGAGACGGCAGAAGTATTTCCATATATCAAATGAAAAATACAGAAATATTTTTGTATTTCCTCAAACATATGTCATTGGCATGTGATGGAAACTTCTTTGAAAGTTCATGACCCATCTTGGTGCAGTATTTTTTCTTTACGTCTTCTAAGATGCTCCAATTCAACGTATACCTTCTTTTCATTACTCTTATCTTGTTACATTTGGCTCCTTGACAGCCAGTCAGCCAAAATTTCAAAGTCAAAGAAACCTGGATTTAGTTTACTAACTTTGTAACATTTACTAATTTTTTAACATAGGGCAATGTCTTTTAAGCTCTCAAAATTTTATCTTCCCTCTTCATGGAATAGAGATAATAGTAGTTAATAACCCATTGTATTGATGTGAGCATTAACTAAATTTGGCATATAAAGTGCTTGGTATATGTAACAAATGTTGGTAAAAATAATACTCACTCTTATTGGTAGTCTCAGCTCTTGTTATAATATCATGTACAGGCAACTCTCAAAACTGTTTGCTAAATGAATAAATAACATGACTTAAAAATGACGTGCTATATATATTACTATAGGTATGCATACTGTCTTAATTAAAAACAGCAAGGTCATGATATACTATTTAAAAACAGAAGTACTGTTTTCAATTTATATGAGTGCTTATCATTTTTAGAAAGTATCTAAAAAACATTAGGCTATAAAAATTCTTGGCTTAATGGTTCCTTCATTGTTTTAACACTGAGAGAGAAAACGAATGTGTAAAATGGTAGTAGCTCCAGCAATCTACAGGTATTTTGCTTCCAATACAAAACCCAGAATGGATATACTGATCAAATTATAGATAAATGTTTGGGCTCTTTGTAGATCTATGGAAGTAGGTCTGGAAAAAGGTTTCTGCAAAACAGCTATGCTCTAGCCCATCCTATTTCTTCATAAATCAATGACTAGGCTTAAGCTTAGTTAACTCAGTATATTGAAGTGCTAATAAACATACACAGTAAGTATATTTTGACCAAATCTATTCTGTTGAGTAAGACTAAAATTATAATGCATTTATCTACTAAAATTGAAAATCAAATCACAAATGAATATATAATTAAGTACAACAAAATGTTAATGGTGCATCGAACATTCTTTTTTGGGAGGTAAATAATAGAATCTTTTTAATATTTACTTAATCTAGACATTTAATTGACTCAAAATCATTTGGACTTTCTCAAACTGATTTTGACCTCTTGTAGTATATGCTTTCTAATTCCTGATCTGGATGTGAACAAAGCATAACTGAAAGGCCAAAAGAAACATTATTTTTTGTTTCCCAACACAGTGGAATATTAGAACTATTTCCAACTGAGCTGTTTATTGCAAAATTTTGATGCAGTTCATTTCCTTAATCTTTTAAATTTCATTACCCCCAAATCTAGGCTCCTTAGTAATCATCTCTGCATATATTCTGGTTTTAAAAAGCATGTTACATTTTCATTCTTGGTTTTCCACAATTGGATGTGGTCTTATATAGCTTCTAGTAAATCATCAAAACACTTCCCTTAAGTTATGGATATGCACTCACTCACTTTGATAAACAGGAAAATGAAATACAGCTTTTTCCAACATATAACAATTTGAGAAATAGAGCATCTGGTGATTAATACTTTTCCAAAGCTGTACTTTTTTCAAATTAGGTGGCAAAATGATTCAGTAGTTACCTCAACAGATGTATTGGGTTGTTGGAAAAGTCATGAAGTCTTTTGCTGTTTTCCTATGCAAAATATGTCATGACATTCCAGACAACCCAATATAAAGTCATAATGAAAGCTTTTTTTTTTTTTGAATATAAGGCAGGAATATCACAAATACTTAGATTTAAAATTTTATTCTTCTGGAAAGATCATATTATTAACTTCTATTCTTCAGTTATATGAATATTTTGGAACTCCACAAGGCTCTCTTCAACTCACTGCTTCCTAATTTTTACATGCAAGGTTTATTTTGTGATGAATACAATACTAGAAGACTATTTAGAGTAGAGATGGTAATGGTAGATATAGGTTATAGCACTTTCTATTTTATAAATTTAACAATCGAAAGGATGGAATTTTATATATGAAAGTCTAGCTGCATTATGGTCTCTTAATTGGGCCAATTTCTGTTCAATATTCACTGCGAAAAAGACATCTCCATGTAACAATTAGTTTAAACTACCAGGATTAGCAGTTGGTGTAATGGCTATGTCACTGGACTCCCATGTAGTTGACTGTGGTTCGAGTCCCAGACCCGGTGGCTTAAACTCATGCTGGGCAAGTGTGCATGCATGCCCAAGATCTTGAGAGGGGGCGGGGTGATTTCTCGCTTTCTATCTCTCTGTTTCTCTCTGTCTTTCTGGCAAGCGAATAAGCCCTATAGCAAAACCTCTCAAAGAAAGAAAGAAAGAAAGAAGGAAGGAAGATAGGAAGGAAGGAAGAAAAGAAAAGAAAGAAAGAAACCTGGCCAATAAGAATTTAGAATACTATGCTACAACTGTAATGCTGTACCTCAGATGAAACAGAACATCAAAGCAATATTTCTTCATCTGTCTTGCATTAACTATCACATGTCCTCACATAGAAATGGCTTTGAAAACATACCGATTCATCCTTCTTGCCCTTTCCAATACTTCAAACATATGTTCTTGAAATAAATCAAGCCGCCGGTAGCGATTATTTTCAACATTCTTCCTAATTATGTCACAGGTAAGTAAAACTGTTTGCTAAATGAATAAATAACATGACTTAAAAATGACGTGCTATATATATTACTATAGGTATGCATACTGTCTTAATTAAAAACAGCAAGGTCATGATATACTATTTAAAAACAGAAGTACTGTTTTCAATTTATATGAGTGCTTATCATTTTTAGAAAGTATCTAAAAAACATTAGGCTATAAAAATTCTTGGCTTAATGGTTCCTTCATTGTTTTAACACTGAGAGAGAAAACGAATGTGTAAAATGGTAGTAGCTCCAGCAATCTACAGGTATTTTGCTTCCAATACAAAACCCAGAATGGATATACTGATCAAATTATAGATAAATGTTTGGGCTCTTTGTAGATCTATGGAAGTAGGTCTGGAAAAAGGTTTCTGCAAAACAGCTATGCTCTAGCCCATCCTATTTCTTCATAAATCAATGACTAGGCTTAAGCTTAGTTAACTCAGTATATTGAAGTGCTAATAAACATACACAGTAAGTATATTTTGACCAAATCTATTCTGTTGAGTAAGACTAAAATTATAATGCATTTATCTACTAAAATTGAAAATCAAATCACAAATGAATATATAATTAAGTACAACAAAATGTTAATGGTGCATCGAACATTCTTTTTTGGGAGGTAAATAATAGAATCTTTTTAATATTTACTTAATCTAGACATTTAATTGACTCAAAATCATTTGGACTTTCTCAAACTGATTTTGACCTCTTGTAGTATATGCTTTCTAATTCCTGATCTGGATGTGAACAAAGCATAACTGAAAGGCCAAAAGAAACATTATTTTTTGTTTCCCAACACAGTGGAATATTAGAACTATTTCCAACTGAGCTGTTTATTGCAAAATTTTGATGCAGTTCATTTCCTTAATCTTTTAAATTTCATTACCCCCAAATCTAGGCTCCTTAGTAATCATCTCTGCATATATTCTGGTTTTAAAAAGCATGTTACATTTTCATTCTTGGTTTTCCACAATTGGATGTGGTCTTATATAGCTTCTAGTACAT
>NW_006159757.1:3965310-3970895 GCF_000334495.1 Tupaia belangeri chinensis
CATAATGAAAGCTTTTTTTTTTTTTGAATATAAGGCAGGAATATCACAAATACTTAGATTTAAAATTTTATTCTTCTGGAAAGATCATATTATTAACTTCTATTCTTCAGTTATATGAATATTTTGGAACTCCACAAGGCTCTCTTCAACTCACTGCTTCCTAATTTTTACATGCAAGGTTTATTTTGTGATGAATACAATACTAGAAGACTATTTAGAGTAGAGATGGTAATGGTAGATATAGGTTATAGCACTTTCTATTTTATAAATTTAACAATCGAAAGGATGGAATTTTATATATGAAAGTCTAGCTGCATTATGGTCTCTTAATTGGGCCAATTTCTGTTCAATATTCACTGCGAAAAAGACATCTCCATGTAACAATTAGTTTAAACTACCAGGATTAGCAGTTGGTGTAATGGCTATGTCACTGGACTCCCATGTAGTTGACTGTGGTTCGAGTCCCAGACCCGGTGGCTTAAACTCATGCTGGGCAAGTGTGCATGCATGCCCAAGATCTTGAGAGGGGGCGGGGTGATTTCTCGCTTTCTATCTCTCTGTTTCTCTCTGTCTTTCTGGCAAGCGAATGCGCCCTATCACAAAAACCTCTCCCCCCCCCAAAAAAAAAAAGTTTAAGCTACCAAAGTAACCAAATATGATTCTTGAATTGATTTTCTTGTGAGAAATCATTAATTTATAGAAACACAAAATATCCTCAAGTTCTTCTCAACTGATCAAGAAGGATTTATGGTTCTGGAGTTGTCAGGTTCAAGATGCTGCTGATAGGTTATTTCTCTAAAGCGTTGACTTTTTTTTTTTCTCTTATAAGAATGTATAGAATGATAACCCAGCTGTGCCCTAACCATATGTTCAGCCTCACAGTAAAGTCAAATCAGCTTTCTTTTTCTAAATTACTTCCTCCCTTGATGTATGGACCTTATTTATAACCTCCCTTTGTGCAGCCATAACACTATCACATAGGGCTTAGTTTTTGAAAACCATAGCAATTGCCTGAAAATTGATTTGATGTCTTTTGCCCATCCCTCCCTTAGGTCCCTGAAGACATTTTAATATGAGCTATGACATTATGATGGATGAAATCTGGCATTTTACTGTAGCAATGCTACTCCCATGTGGAAAATAACAGCTTGTTCAAAAGCTGGTCTTCCAGCCAGGTTTAGGATGTACAGTAAGCCACATTTCCAAACTTCTCCCTTTTTTTTCCTTTTAAATATCCTTCTCAAACTTCTTTGTGTTGATTATCAAATTCTATAGCCCTCACAGGTGGAAGCTAATTGAAGGTTACCTAAGAATAACAATAAATGTCACCAAAGGACAGCCTTAACTGTGAATAAGAAGTAATCTAGATGTTTGACATGGGAAAAAAAAATTTCAGTTCAAAGTTCTGTCTGCAAAAAACAACTTTCTGCTGATTTGCAAAGAAATTGTATATTTTAAAGACATATTATAGGCTTATAAGAGACTGGATTTCTAATGTCAGTAGGCCATATACAAAAAAAAGTAATAAAGTTTATTCTTTAATAAACCATATATTTTTATTTATAAATAATTTTTTCTCTAATTTTATATTAACTATCACTCTTTTAAGGGTAATACATACAAACATACTGACAAATTCCCTAATCAAAGGGGAGAGAAAGTATATTTAAGATTACATCAGTGTGTGTAATTAGTATTATTTACATTTAATTGTCAGGACATCATGAGGCTTAATATTTTAAATATACTGGCAGACTGACATCTTTTAGGATAACTAACTGTATCTATGTTTTCCATTTGTTTTGCATGTTTTCTATAGGCCCATATTTCCTACTAAAATAGAATAGCTTGACTTACTGAAAAGATGGAAATATTGGGTTGTAGGAAAAGTCACAACATATTTTTCTATGCGTTTCTATGCACAAATGCATCATAACTTTTCAGACGACTCAATACATTCAAACAACAACATTAATATTTGATGTGGATAATATATATCTGTGTAAGTCATCAATGCAACTCCATATTTATTTAAAGGTCTGAAACAAGGAGGTGACTGATTATTACAACAAAAAAAAGTAGTACTGTCCACTGATTGTTGAATTTATAGACCCTGACTGCACAAGGGTGGGCCTATTTCAGACATATTCTATCTCCTTAGAGAACAAAACATTTACATTCTCACACTCATTCATGTTATATCATAAAATGAAGCAATTACTGTTGATAAACATATAACCCATCAATTATTTAGCCACGTGTTTAATTTTAATGTGCGTAGGAGATTGAATTGAAGGAAATTTCATGCCATAGAAATTTTGTATTTGTCCAGTTTACTTTGTGTGCATTAATTTGTCTTTACTTTTCAGTTTCACTTTTATTTTGTTCACTTTTTGTATCTACCTCCTTCAAATTCCTTTGACAACCTGAGAATGTCTTGCAGCTGAACGTAATATTAATTACATTTCAAAGCAAACCTTTATTCATTTGGGGGCAATCTGTGAAACAGAAATCTGTGACTGAAGCTGCTGCCAAGCCAATTACTGCAAAATAACTCAAATATGTCTCGACAGATTGCATTTTTCCTATTGTTAGATTGTTTATTCCGTAGATCAAAAGGCTACATTCACTTTAATTAAAATGAACTAACTCACATAGTTAAATATATCATCCATTCCTTGGGACTATATATGAGTTTACATATAGACAGGGTGTGCTAATGAAAATCTCTGGAGATTTTTTTCTAACTACATAATTCTGTTTTTTTAAAAAAGATGTTTCCAAGCTTTCTTTATGTCAACACATCCTTTTTATGAACAAGCCAGAGTAGAGAGAACTAATCAGCACTAAAGACCAGAGTGCAAAGAAATTATACAGTGTTCTAAGAAATTCAGCCTAGGTATACATCACGTTGCATCACACATGCAGAAGACACTGGTGAACTGCAACAGGTTCAGTTGGAATAAGCACTGGATACATGAAAGTGTATCTGAACTTTACATGGGCCAACTCAGATTTCTCAGTACCATAATGCAAGGCTGGAAATTTTCACTTTCTTTTTCCTGAAGCTCCTAAAGTACTGTTATATGAGGTTTTATAAATGTTCTTTCTCTTCAGCTTGAAATAAGCTCGATCAATACACTGACTATAGAAGAATAATTTTTACCAACTGTGAAATTATCTACATTTAAGGTGTTTTTGCAATTTTTTTTTGTTTAATAGCAAAGAATGGCTTCAGAACCCCAAACAGCACCATCTTTTAATGTTATTCCCCTCTCCCCCACCAAGGAGGTTAGTTTTAAGTACATGAAAAGCATACTTAAAGCCCATAATCTATTAAATGAGAGTCTATTTAATACAAATGCTATATACAAAAAAGCTTGTCTTTTTTTTTGAAACTTGACAGATACCACTTTAATGGAGAGATCAAAGTTACCATCACTAGTAACAAATCATATCAACAGTGTGCCCTGATGTGATTTATTGATACTAAGCAGGACAGAACATTAGGTCTGTGACGGTCCTATCAAAAATGCTCAACTTTACCCCACATTAGTAACACATGATGCTAAGGTATTTGTTCCACCGGCTGGACCCACAGGAGCTACAGCTTTGATTCCTGGTTCAACCTAAAGGATGGGCACTCTGGTGCACATCTGTAATCCCAGAAACTCAGGAGGACAAGAATGTGGTGAGACCTTGTCTGCTCTTCTTCAATCTTGTGCTGTAGTGTTTCAATATAATGCTGGATGGTCACATAGATAAATCAGTACTGTGCTTCCATCTAGACCATCTCTGACCTCTGGGACTGCACCATCTGGATGGTTTTGAGGACAGCAATGTTGCAGTCGATGTTCTTTCTCTTTGATGATGTCAATCAGGATGTGGATCATGATCAATGTTCTTATCTGGTCAATTCCAGCACTGTAGTGCACCATGACTGGCCCTGTGTCCATAATGCTCTCCTGCTTATGGTGCACCTCCTCCCAGAAGTCCCAGCATGATCTTGGGATCACTGGGCACTCCGTGGTCCAGTCAGGTCTGAAAGTGGTACTGACAGACCATTCTCTCCATATTCCCTCGTCTGACCTTGGAAAGTTTAAGTTCTCTTAATATATAGTCATGAGTGGAGTTTTCTTAGATGTTCACACATGACACCATATTTTTTCAGTGCGTACTCACTGGTCCATACTTGACACATTTCCTCTTTCTTCTCTCTAATTCTTTTGTTGTCATGACAATTACTTGACTTTTCTTGGAATACCATCTGCTAAAAGTCGTTCATCATGTTTTGCTGGTAGCCTTGTGTGGCCATATAACTCATTTTGGGCTTTAAATTATTGTGCTTGGTTTCAAATTCAGGCATGATAATATCTGCATTGATGTAATCTGAAACAGGCTTGTTTGAGATCACCATCGTGTAGGATAACCCTGGTATGAGTGTTTTTATATTTATTTTTATTTTCTTGCCTCTAACCCTCTTTTCAGCTATATAGAATTTTCCACTCCTGTTGTTGTAGTGTCTTAAATTCTTTCCAAAAACTTGTTTGACTTCATCTGTGGTCTCAGCTAATTTGCTTAGTTCTTGAACTCAACCTCCTATTTCAGCAACATTAATACGAGTTGTGTTGAGGGGCTGCTGGAGCTGCAGTACTGTGTCCAGTGTTTCCACCATAGGATTCTTCTTGTAATGCTCCAAAAGATCTGTCAAAGAATCAAATCATTCTCCACCCACATCATATTTCAGTTTTTGACAGCGAATCATGATATGGCTCACTTTATATTTGTGATTATTCCTCTCCCTTCTGGTCACATTGGGCTGGCCCAAGGAAGGCCCACTCAGGGTGATGGAGCCAGCCAGCTGCTTGTAGACTCTACCTCCAGGTCTGGGGATCCTGGAGACTGTGCAGCCGTCCTCCAACATGGGTTTGCTCCTCCTCCTCCTCCTCCTCCTGGGTTTCTTTGTCTTTTAACAGTATCCACCAAATGATTGTGTCATCTTTCATTTCAGGGGGCTTTGACAAGACTTATGAATAAATTCTGTATAGTTCTGTATAGTTCACTTTTGCTGGAGAAAGAATCTCAATGATAGAAGTTCGGGGAAGTTTGAGCTCTAAACAAATGTAACATCCACCATGATGGTAAGTATGCAAATGACATTAAGTAAGCGGGAGAAAAACCCCCAAAACATGAACTCAGTATTGAGTTCCTTTACCCCAGGACACTTGCTGGAACGCTGGCTCACAGTCAGGTTATTATTCTATTTGCTACTAGACTGTTAGGAGCATGACCATGAAACATGCATTCCCTTAATCCTCAGCACTGTTGAACAATGAGTACCCAAGTTTCTAGGCTTGAGTGAATTTCAGCGGTACTGTAGCCAATTATCACATCATCTATCTCTCTTTCATTACTGTAGATTGGGACAAAGTTACTAGTCAACAGAGCATTGGGGTTCTATTCCGTTATTGTACTCTGGGATTTTCCCACTCGTAGCAACAAAACAGACCCAAGAATCTTGTATATCTCCATTTTTGCAGGGGATAATGTGAAATACAAACAGAAATGACAGATTTGTCTCTTTC
>NW_006159757.1:3970997-4017838 GCF_000334495.1 Tupaia belangeri chinensis
TGATATAAAGCTCTTTTAATCAACTGGGGCCGCCTTAACAAAATACCACAGACTGAGTAGCTTAAACAGATTATTAGTTTCTCACTATGCTAAAAATAGAAGTCCAAGATCAAGACACCCACAGATTCAGTTGCTAGTGAGGGCATTCTTCTCAGCTATGTTCTCACTGCCACTTCATGTGGCGTGAGGCAGTTTCTTCCTCCCCTGTTGAGACATTAAAGGCCCCACTCTCATGACCCCATCTAAACCTAATTACATCTTGAAGACTCCCACCTTCAAATACCATTATATCAGAGGTTAGAGCTTCAACATATGGATTTAAGGAGACAAACATTCAGTCAGGTCACAGGCCCAGTGTGGGATTACTTTCAAACTAGCTCAAAACAGTTCTATAATTTGAAGATTGATATATAAATCAATGTTGACAATATACTTAAAATTACTTATTTATAATAAATGCAATTAATCAATACTTATGACTTATATAAAATATATTTACTTTCTGAATTTTATATAAATGTAATGAATTAGTATCAAATCTTGCATTCTTTTCCTCAAGAATGCAAGATTTTACCTTTTTTCTTTTTTTTCAAATTTTGATATAGGGAACATGTGCTTATCAGAGACAGAAAGA
This sequence comes from Tupaia belangeri chinensis, assembly GCF_000334495.1. Lineage (NCBI taxonomy): Eukaryota > Metazoa > Chordata > Mammalia > Scandentia > Tupaiidae > Tupaia > Tupaia belangeri. The sequence continues at coordinate 3,971,632 of NW_006159757.1, forward strand.
AAGAGAGCAAGAGAGAGAGAGGAAGTGGGAAAGCAATCCCTTCAAGGGGGATGGCCATGCTGCAATACCTTCTCTATTTCCTCTAGGATTTTGGGTACATACATGCATATACCTGATGTGACTTTCTAGTTACCTGATCTGGAAATCAAACTATGATTTGGCCATGTGGGATCCAGCTGCCTTAATCACCATACCACTGGCCGGTCCTCAATTTATATTTTCCTCTTACTTGTTAAATGAAAGTTGAGCCAAATTTATAGGATTAAAACAATTGTTATAAAGTTCAATTTTGCAATGAAAGAATACATTGGACAGAAACACTTCTAAATCTGAATTTCTCAGGCTTTTTATCAACATCCTTGATTCAACATTTATGACTTAACCTTGGGATGTTCTATTAGTTTAATCAGAAAAATGTAACCCATATCTTGATTAAGATATATACTAAACAGTATATACTTTTTGAAAATAGGAAGAAAATACATTTAACATAATTTTGTACCTTTTAAATGCCAAAAAAGGATATGTTTATTCTTTTAATGCTTATTGAGTAAAGTTAAAAGTTTGAATAAAAAAATTTATTAAAAGCTTTATTAAAGGATATAAAAGAAAATATGTTATATTTAGACCTTTTTTTTTCTTTTTTAGAGGTTTTTGCCTTAGGGACTTATGTGTTTGCTGGAGAGAGAGAGTGTGACAGACAGGGAAGTGAGAGGGAAAATAAAAATATCACCTCTTGGGGGGGGTGTTGGGGTGGTCGCACCACAATCCCTTCTTTTCCACTCTCTTCTCGGGATCTTGAACATGCACACATACATGCCTGGCATGATTTTTAAGCCACCTGGTCTGGGACTTGAACTGCGGTCAGCTATGTGGAAATCCAGCAACATAATCACTACACCACCTACTGGTCCATCTTTAGGCCTTGTACTGATGCTGCTATGGGAGAAAAATACTATATACATTTTTATTCTTTCCATTACATTTTATTGAAAATTAGATTGTGTCTCCAAACTGGCAGATGAGAAATTATTTGAAATTAAATGTGTTTAAAAAGAAAGAAATGTAAACTAGAAAAGCATATAATGGGAACAGTGCTTTCTTCCCACCATGCCTTATCATCAGTCCCCAGGATTCTAAAAGTGTAGTCACTAGCTCTGTGAGACAGCATGGTTCAGGTTGGTTGTTCAAGTGGGTAAAAGTATGTGTACATCGTACAATGTGATTTTTTTTTTTTTAGAGAAAGAAAGAGCATATTTTAAAAGCCAATAAAATCCTAAAACTCTCTCTCATCCTGGACTTCAAACAGTTCTTCAAAAATCAAAATGCAAAGAATGTCTAAATGAAACATAGGGGTATCATTTCCCTTCAATTTCTGGATTTTTTTGAAGTTATTGATGCATAATATGGGAGCCAATCATGGGATAAATATTTGAAAGGTTTTGGGAAAAATGATCTCACTAGTTTCCTTATCCATGCTGGGAGCTTATGCCCTATGTAGCTGAATATACTTAGACAAATAGGCTGCCAGCCAGATATATTCTCTGAAAGTCTGTGAATTGGAAGGCAGCAAAGAAGCTAAAAAAAGTATATGAACAAATGAAGCTGGGAATTTAAGAACTTGGGCACAAATTCAAAATGCAAGTGTTTCATTCTATTAAGCATTCGAATCACTCAAATACCTATGATGATTGGATAATTATCTCACCGATGGTCAGGAAGGCACATTAATTTTAGACTTCCTAGCTTCCAGACTATGAGAAACAAGTTTCTGCTATTTAAGCCATCCAGCCTATAGTGTTTTGTTATGGTAGCCTGAGCTGGATCATACAAATACTTTTCTTCACCAGTGAGATTTTTCTTATTTTTCAAATAGAAAAAAAAAAAATACAAGTTACAGCCATACTTAACAGTAATCCTTACTGAAGTGAAACCTAAATGCTTTTTGTCATACATTTCTTCCTACATATTCCATAGAAACAAGACTCTCTATCTTCATAAAATGCAACTATATCCACAAAGGAAAAATGTGACCTCCCAGCTTTAAGTTTACTTTCTTAGAATAACGTGTAGTTCTTTCCATCAAGTGCAGAAGTAGCTTCTCAGGCAATTTATATGTGAGAGTAAAGGGAAACTGCAATCCCACTATCTGAGAAAGGAAGAGGCTTTGACCCAGGTTGCTTTTTAAAATTTGTGCCTTTGAAACAGTGAGAACCCACTGGCAGTAGATGCAGTTTGTTAGGTTCTTCCACGGTTCACTCCAGGTGCTGCCCCTTAAAGAGTCCATTATTTTTCCTTGTCATGTATGAGATAAAATATGGTTAAAGACCCATTCTGATATAAAATAGAACTCAAAGTTACCTTGGTTGCATTAGAGGAATGACTTGATAGGGCAGACAAATCAATCTGTTATACGAAAAGACTAATTTGAGAATATCAGTAAGAGTGCAGATTGGGAGGGGAGACCAGAGATAAAATGTTGTTTGAGAAAATAGAGTTAGCGTTTAATCTGAAATTTTTAGAGGTTCTAAGGAATATTTGAAAAAAAAAAAGTATTAAAAATCAGTGATCAAATAAAGAATGGGATGGATCAGTAGATGGCATAATGGCTATGTCACTGGACTACCATGTAGTCGACCACAGTTCAAATCCCAGACTCAGCAGCTTTAAACTCATGCTGGGTGCATGTGCGTGTGCCCAAGATCCTGAGAAGAGAATGGAAGAGAAGGGATTGCGGCATGGCCATCCCCTCTGGGGGGTGATTTCTCACTTTCTGTCTCTGTTTCTCCCTGTCTCTCGGGTGAGCATGCACACCCTATAGCAAAAATCTCTCTCTAACAACAACAACAAAAAAACTAAAATAGTAAATAAATAAATGGGAGAAAAATTTTCTACATTGAATAAGATTTATATGTAAATAGAACATTTTATTGAATTCAATGAAAATGTAAAAGATACATCCATTCATCCATACTAGCAAAAGTTTTCTGTTAAAGAGATAAATAATTGTACATTTAAGTAGCATGTGTGTGCATACACACATATATATATTGATATATGCATACATATATTTGTGTATAATTGATATATAGTACATTTTATTCTTATAATTTATATATGTATATAATTTACATATAAAATATTTAAACACTAAAAAAGAGATTATCTGTCCTTCCTAAAAACATGCAAAAGTATAAATTAAGCTGTCTTACATTTTTTTGGGAGAGGTTTTTGCTATAGGGCATGTGCACTAGCCAGAAAGAGAGAGACAGAGAGAAAGAAAGTGAGAAATCACCCCCAGAGGGGATGGCCACGCCATTCTCCTCTCAAGATCTTGGGCATGCATGCACATGCGCCAGGCAAGAGTTTAAGCCACCGGGTCTGGGACTTGAATCATGGTAGACTACATGGGAGTACAGCAACAAAGCCATTATGCCAACTGCTGGTCCCAAGCTGTCTTAAATTTTTCTGAAATTTAAAATACGAAACTACAAGAGAGTAGATTCAGTTTCAGAGAAAGGAAAATGAATAGTGACCTAGTAATTTTATATTAGGCTAAGGTATTATTTGTGTTTAAAAGTAACTGAAAATAATAAAATTAGAATGATCATAATAATACAAAAAGAAAAAGTAATAAATACTGCTTAAAGTACATTAATGACTCATTTAATATTTTTGCCCTACCATGATGAATTATTTTTATTCTAATTTAACAAAGGAGTTTGTTTCCAAAAAAAAGTTAAGCAACTAAGGTCACACAGCTAGTATACGGGAAAACTAGGACTTAATCTAAGTATTCCTGTTCCAGAATATATACAAAAACATATAGTTTCAGTATTTGTACTAAAAAAGGAAATGGAAGATGTAGTATTCCCCAAAAAAAGGTGACGGAATTTAAGAATTAGTATCATAAATTTTGGAAATACCATAGAACTTTTACATCTTGTCTTACTGCAGACACATACACTATTTAAGGCCCAGAGTTAACAACAGGTAATATGAAAAATATGAAGAGTAAAAATTCTACAAAGAATTAGAAGAAAGTGTTTATGTGATTGTCATTGAGTGTAGAAATTACTGTTTATTTCCCTCATAATTTACTATATTTCTATATTTTTCAATATTTATTGGTTAGGCATGATTCTTTTTTTTTGGAGAGGTTTTCGCTATAAGGCATGTCGGTTCCCCAGACAGTCAGAGAGAGACAAAGAGACAGAAAGTGAGAAATCACCACCCGGGGGGATGGTCACGCTGCAATCCCTTCTCCTCCATTCTCCTCTTGGGATCTTGGGCATTGCACGCACATGCGCCCGGCGTGAGTTTTAAGCCACCGGGTCCAGGACGCGAACCGCCTTCGACTACGTGGGAGTCCAGCGACATAGCCATTATGCTAACTGCTGGTTCCCGGCATGATTCCTTTTATAATAGCAAGAACACTCTCACATGTTTTATAGATTTCATAATATGACAGTTTATCTCTTTTGACCTACCTTAGTATTAGTATAATTCATCTTACACAGTTATTATCTTTTTAGTTGGAATCACAGATTAAATTAGAATAATCATCTGTAAGCATGTATCAAGCAGTTAGTGAAAAATTGCTTAGCCCCATTGTGCCACTGCCTTGGGCTATCTGATGTCAAAGAAATATACCTGTGTTTCCTGTGAACAGCTATTAAGGGAATAAGAAGCCAAACAGAGGTAAATATATATGGGGGAACAAACTTTTGCTTTTTGTTTCTTTGACATTTTATTTATTTGTTTTAGAAATATCTAATATGGAAAACAGTCTTTTTGGCTAAAACAGGGGATTTTTCATAGTAGGTAGATAAACTGATATTTCTAATATTGTTCCATCGTCAGAAAAATGAATAGTCTGATTAAAAATAAACTTACTGAACTAGGCCTATACTCATTTTGCTAACCAAAAATAAAATGATGTCACATATAACCCCAGAGAATACTAGGTTATCCTAGTGGGAGTCTTATCATTGTTCTCAAAATTCTTTTACAGAGACTAGGCCCTGTTCCTTGACACCTTCTTTGGGACAAATTGCTATAAGGTCTCAACATGGTCAAATGCCAGTCAAAGACCTAAAAGTAGTTGAAAGGTAGTTTCTGGGAAATCCACTGTTTCTAAGATTACTGAATGCTGGAGAAGGTAAGATGCTCCATGATGTTTGCCATTCAACAGGGATTGTACTCTTAATTGGAAAGTTTCTTTAAACAATATCTAAAGTGACCAATTTACTAATTTTTATATTAGTAAAAGACTCAGAAAAATCTATCAGGTGATAATAGGTCTAAGCTTGCATTAGTAAATTAGGTCTGAATTGAACCTTTCCAACATATGTAGAAGAGAGGCAAAACAGAAATGTTGTATTTCTTTGTGCATGAATGATTCCAATGTTAAACTGCTTATTTTACTGCTTGAAGTGACTTTCTCTACTATTTCTTTTCATTAATTCTAGTGCAGCTAGGTTAAATCAATAATGTGCAGATGAGATTATTTTTACTCCAAATCAAAAAAATCGCAATAATCCATGGATAGGTCGACATTTCTCTGTAAATAAACTTGCTCACTTCCTTTTTGCAAAGTCTAGAGGAGGGGGAGTAAATTAAATTTATCTCTATGTATCTCTTTATCCAGGTATAGTGAGTTTTGTTTTTAATAAAATAACATGGAGGATAAAAAAGTGAGAGATATTTTTAATTATATATATATATATAATATATATATCACTTATATATATATATATCACTAATCTTCTATGAACTCTGGTAGTATATGACAAAGACATGTTCAGAAGCAGCATAAACAAGAAATCACCCCACTAACAAGTAACTATCTTGATGATAAAAAGCTTAGTAATTTTGAGGTACATAGTGCAAATCAGAGACAGAAGCATGTTATACAGATAGCACAAGACAATTTCTGGCAGATAACTAAGGGCAAGAATTGTCTAAATAGCATTATACTCTAGAGGGTTTAGCTTAGTGCTTTACATGATACAGTTGAGCAATACAATTATGTGGTTTTAATATGTGAGAAAAGACAATAGTGGGTAGAAAAATCATCCTACATAACTTCAATCTAAGGGGATAGGAGATCATGAATAGAAAGCATGCACATGTGATCTAGGAAAAAAAAAAAATTTTCAGGAACAGGAAGAAGACTGGCTGCAAAAATACAACTAGCACCTATATAAAAAATATGTATCATTGTATTAGAGAACTGCAGGAAGTAGTAGAAATCTCCAAGGGCCAAAGTGCAAACAAAACTACAGCATGTAAAAAAACCAAAACAAAACAAAATAAAATGCTGAAGTAAAAGAAGATCAGAACCCAACAATTTGTTATTTATGAGACACAGCTAAAATATAAGAAAATATAAAGATTGAACACAAAAGGAAAAGACAAACAACAAACCAAAAACACCAGAGTAATACCAATGAAAAGCAAGCCAATGTAACTATCTTCCTATGAAACAAAATTTAAACAGAAAATCCATTATTAGGGACAAAAGGTCATGCTGATCATTTTAACTTTTTTAAGTTTCATGTATCTAAAATATCCTAAAAATAGATATAATAAAAACAGATACGAACATGAGAAGAAAAGGACAAAACCATCGTCATAGTGAAAATATTCAACACAGTCTGAATAATTATTGGTAGGTAAAAAAAATAATGAGGCTATGGAAGACTTATTTGAACAGCATAAATAACCTGACTGACTTCATGTATACTTTTTAAGCCTATTTCACATCATTCTTACAAGAGTAGATATTTTTATAAGTGGCCATTTATATGGCCATAGAACCAACCAATGAATTTCAATAGAATAGGTACATGCAATTACCACATTGCACTTAAGTTAGAAATCAATGCCTAAGTAATAGTAAAAATAAAAAATCATATAACTGAGAACTGCAGAGCACAGATAACAGCTATAGTTGATTGCTAATAATCATAGAAATTTTAAAGGTTTTTACTATAGGGCAAGTGTGCTTGCCAGAAAGACAGAGACAGAAAGCAAGAAATCACCCCCCCGGGGTGTTTATGGCCACAACATAAACACTTCTCCTTCATTCTCCTCTCAGGATCTTGGGCACACATGCACACGTGCCCAGCATGAGTTTAAGCCACCAAGTCTGGGTCTTGAACCACTCTCGACTCTATGGGAGTCCAGTGACATAGCCATTACACCAACTGCTGGTCCCTAAAGTATTTTTCAATTGAATTGTAGTAAAAATAGTTCAGATTGAATTTATGAAATGAAGACAAACAGGATTTCACAGGATACTTAGCATTTTAAATGTTGGTAGTATGAAGAAATCAAAGTTAAAAATAAATTAGCTATGCTTTTATAATTCTTTATTTTTATTTTTAATTTTTCCAGAGGAATAATGCACTCACCGAAGAGAGAGAGGAGAGAAAGGAAAAGTGAGAAATCACTCTACAAGGGGAGTTGTCACACAGAAATCCCCTCTCCTTCATAGGTCCGGAACTCCCAACTGTATGTATGGTTGGTTCATGTAGGATCTAGCACCTTAACCACAAACCATGGGTTGGCCAAGAATTATAACAGAATAAATGCAAAGAAGTGAAAAGAAGAAGAAAGAAAGAATATAAATTAAATAACAAAAACCAAAAATATAATAGTATATTGATCAATAGAGTTAACAGTTGGTATTTTATGAAGACAGGTAAGATAAATCTCTATTGAGATTAATAGGAAAAAAGAAAGGCACAAATAAATAGTATTAGGAATGAAAAAGGAAAACATTATATAGAGCATAAATTTTAAAGATATTGAAGGCATTTCTAGTTTTTTGATAAAGGATTATTGGGTATTGATCACTAGCTCTCTTGCTTTAGACAATAGCTACAACAACAAAAAATTCTGGAAGGAATACAAAACAAACTACCAAAGGGTGTTCATATCCTAACAAAATAGTAACAGATTCCTAGGCAGGAATCCAGAGAAGAGCAGAGCTGAAGAACTGAGTCTTGGAGGCTGAAGTCCATGGAGTAGGCCAGACCAGGAAAGGCAGTGAAGTCTTAGCCCCTTCTTGCTAATGACTTGAGGTAATAGAGTGGAGGCCCTGAGCACTGGCTGCTAGTAAAGAACTTGTATATTACTTGTACCTGATTTATATGTTCCATATACTTTAGAGTACAACATATGGCTATTTTAAGAATTTTAAGAAATCTCAACAACCACCAAACCTTTAGTAACCATCATCCTAATCAGTCAGAATCCATCAACATCAAGGTATGACCCTCCACCAGAAAAATAGAATGACTTATTGAAGCCTCAAATGATTGTTAGGATTTTTTTAGCAATAAAGTATTTTAAAATTAAGGTATGTTTGCTGTTTGGTCAGAGATAATGTTATCACACATCTAACAGACTATATTATAAACCTAACTATTTTTATCTTTTTTAAGAATAATTTTATTTAACTTTATTTATATATTTTAGTTTGACCTGAGAGGGGGAGAGAGAGAGAGAGAGAGAGAGAGAGAGAGAGAGAGAAAGAGAGAAAGAGAGAAAGCAAGCAGGTCTGGGACTTGAACCATGGTCGGCCATAAGGATGTCCAGTGCCCTTAACCGCCATGCCACCAGCTGGCCCCAAGAGAGATTTGTTTGTTACAGGACTTATGTGCTCGCTAGGGAGAGTCAGTCAGACAGAAAGTGAGAAATCGCTCCTCTGGGAATAAGACCACAGCCACAATCCCTTCTCTATTCTTCTCTCGGGATTTTGGGCATGTACTCACTCGTGCCTGGTGTGAGTTTTAAGCTGCTGGGTCCATGACTTGAACTATAGTCAACTATGTGAAAGTCCAGCAATGTAACCATTACACCATTTGCTGATCCCTAAAACTAACTTTTATATGCACTTGAAAACAAAAACATTTGTGTGACTCCTTTTTTTTGCAGTATTCACTTTATTGTGGTGGTCTGAAACCAACCCCCTTTTGTCTCTGAGCTATGACTGTATATTTTTTAAAAACGGAAACATTCTATTGCAAATTTATAGAAATTTCACTGAAATTACATGGTAATATGAGATTTTATATCTTCACTATTTTCATCTTGTTATCTTGTTAAAAGATTATGCATTGTTTTATTTTTATTAGTCTTATTTTAATTATTAGATTATATGTGGTACATTTACTGATTAGATTATTCCTACTGGCTGGTGCTCCTGTGGAAAAATATCTATTTTTTTTTTCAAAGTTTGTATTTAATTACACAGATATTCTCTTTAGCTATGGCTGTTTTCCTCCAGCTTTACTGAGGACTGGCTTACATAAAAGGTTAGCTATGGCTGGTTTCTTCCAGCTTTACTGAGGACTGGCTTACATAAAATAAAAATCATGAGTTGTTGTGATTTGCTATTGTGTATAGTCACATAATGGCTATTGTAGACATAATGAAGATATTAAAAACATATTCTTTTTTTTTAATAAAAGAGTTTTAGGTAATTTAGACTAACTTTTCTGCCACTGTCAACAAAGAGTTTGAAAAACATAATAGCATTTAAATGAACTGTTATTAATTAATAGGACTTTTTAAAAATACTTAAATTATTCTGGATAACAACATTTATCAGTTACATGTTTCACAGTTATCTTTTTCCACTCCATAGCTTACCTTTCTTCTTTCCAAAAACAAAACAAAGCAAAACAAAAACAACAACAACAAAAACAAAAAACTGCCAGCTAGTGGATGGAATTGCTGCACAAATACAGAGAAGAGAAGGAAAGTGGGAATGCCACCTTTACAGCCCTGCCATAAGGAATTGCCATGCAGCAATCCTTTCTCCTCTGTTTTGTCCTTCTTTGGGATTTTGGGCATCACACATGTAGGCTCAGTGTATTTCTCAAGTCACCAGGTCTAGGATTTAAACTGCAGTCAGGCATATGGGATCCAGCTGCCTTAACCACCATCCCATGGGCTGGCCACCTTTACACATTTTTAATGCTGTCATTTGATAAATGGATTGTCTTATTCTATGTTTTTAGGCTACTGCATTTTATGCCTTAGGAAGTATTTTCCAGCAAGTGATAGAGATAACTTTCTATATTCTAATTCTAGAAATTTTATTATTTTTGCCTTCATATTTATACATAGAAGTTCACTTGCAATTGATTTTTGTATATGGTATGAAGTAGTAATGAAAACCTACAATGGTCTTGTAGATTAGTTAATAAGGTATTATTATACACAAACACACATTTTAAAAAGTTTGTGGAAAAACAAAGTATGAGTTTATTTTGTTGTAAAAAGTTGAAATCCATGCATTCTTTCTTTCATAGTACACAGTTCTTTTCTCTTTTTTTGTGGGGGCGAGGGAGAGGTTTTTGCTATAGAGCGTGAGCACTTGCCAGAAAGACAGAGAGAGAAAGAGAGACAGGAAATGAGAAATCACCACCCTGGGGGGATGGTCACATGGTAAACCCTTCTCCTCCATTCTCCTCTCTGGATCTTGGGCACGCACGCACACATGCCCAGTGTAAGTTTAAGCAACTGGGTCCGGGACTTGAACTGCTGTCAACTACATGTGAGTCCAGTGACATAGCCATTATGCCAACTGCTGGTCCTGTAATACGAAATATTTTTATAATATTATATTCAGCACAATTGCTAAATTGACTTATTTTTAATAGTGGCCTACTAATTTTCCTTTCATTTATAAAATTGCATCAATCTGCAATATAAATATTCTAACATCATACATTTACATCTGTGTTAACTTTGAGTTTTCTTTCTTGACTCACTGCAGTGACTAATGTGATCAATACATGCTAAAAAGACGTAGTGGTCAAAGAATTATTCTATTTGGTAGGTTGCTTTAGGTGTTTTTCTGGATGTTCCAACTAAAGAAATTCATTCCTATTTGTGCGTGTGTGCGCGCGCGCATGTATGTTTTATTTTTTTAAATCAAGAACTGATACTGAATTTTATTAAATGTTTTTTCATCAGGTGAGGTGATCAAATTGTATTTCCTTCTTAATCCACGAATGTAGTAAATTTCGTTAAGTTTTGCATGTACATTAAACCTTTATTTCTTGAATAAATCTGTTTCCTGGTTATATATTATGCTAATTATCTATTTCTTGCTTTAATTTGGTACTATTTTGTTTAGGAATTTAAATTTTTATTCAACATTGAGATCAGCCTTCATTTTTCTTTTCTTATTATATGTGTATCTTAGTATCACGCATTGATTGTGATGGTTGATTTCGGGGTTTAGTTTGAGTAAAGGATATGGAGATAGCTGGTAAAGGCGTGTCCTGAGCAGGAGTCAAACCTACTACAACAAGTTGTGTCTTCTCACAACGTCAGACTTCTATTTGCTTATGTCAGCAGTTATAGCCCATGAGTAAGGTGCAGGTTTCTGGCATGGGAGTCCCAACTAGAGTCAAACCTAAATACCATACTTCCACACAGATGATCAGATATTGGGATTTAGCTTCATCTAGGTAGAAACTAAATTTGAGATGATATATATATATATATATATATATATATATGTGTGTAGTGTGTGTATATATGTAGTGTGTATATATATATGTGTGTGTGTGTATATATATAAACCACACAACTTATATTACCGTGTACTTACGTATTAGCTTAAATAATTAATATTAAACCTACCACACACAATATAGTTAACTGGAGAAGATAAAGAATAAAACAGATCAACAAACCAAGTCCCAAGCCGCAAGGAAAGCTCAGCGTGTTGCGAAAAAGTTGGGTCCTTATGCTGTCATCATCTTACAAGGGCAGTCAGGAAGATGGCGTCCTTCTCAGGATGCTGCTCTAAGGCAAGGATTTCAGAACAGGAGACACTCTTTGAGAGCGAATGCACTGTACTGACAGTGCAGGCAAGTCTCGGTTAGTGCCTTGCCTTTTCAGTCTCAAAACAACAAACCCCACCGTTTATCCGAGGTGTCCTGTGAGATTCCGTCGCACATGGAGTGAACGAGGGCGTTCACGAGAGTAGAGGTCATTTTTACAAGTCACACTTGAAAGAAGTTTCAATTATGAAGTCACTCTCGCACTACAGAAGCAGTACCTATGCTCAGTGCTTCAGTAAGCATTGCGCCTGTTCCTCTTCCGTGGCCAGGGAAGCCCGAGTGGTCTGACTTTTCTCCCCAGAAGGCTCTGGCCACCAAACGCATGTTCCGGAAGGTGTTTCCCGAGGTTTTGCGGACACCCGGGAAATGAGCGGGAAAGTCCTGACCTTGCTGTGGGCGGGCACCAGCCGGGGTCAGGGGCCCGGATGGAACAAAATGGCGGAGGACAGGCAAGATCATTCTTGTGTCTGGATCCTGCGTTTCTCCACTCTCAGGTGGCAGAATGTGGGTCTCTGGCCTTTTCACTCTATTCGACCCTTTCACTGGGTTCTCCGGCCTTTAACCTAAGGCTGAGTTACTTCGTCAGCTCTCTTCCTAGGAGGAGTTCGGACTTAGAATGAGCTATAGTCCCAGCATCCCAGGGTTTCTGCCTTGCAGATCGCATGTCTTGGGACTGCTCAGCCGCCGTAGTCATGTAAGCTAATTCTAATAAATTCCCTACCATATATCCAGAGACTTCAAAAGGTTTATGGAAAGATTATATTAAAGGATGTGTTTATTTTGTGGGAAAAAATAATCCCCTTGAAATCCACACATTGTTTTTTTTTTTTTTTATAATACATTTTTTTTCCCCATGAACTAACTGGAAACCTCGCTTGTGTATCTATATCCTATTGGGTCTGTCTCATGGGAGCACACTGACTAAAATGCTAACAATGCTTTCTGCGATGGAAGGTTATAATTAGATATCTAATTTATGTAGTATTTGTAGTAGTGTCTTGATTTTCTGTTGCTACATTTGATAGATTTCCTAAGTGGTATTCTCTAGGTGTTCTATTATTTCATTTAGTTTTCAAATTTATAGTCTAGTATATTTGTGGTATCATTAGAAAACATATTCTGAATGTTTTTTAACCATTTGAAATATGTTGTGGTTTGCTTTGTGACCCAGAATATAGTAAATTATTTTAAAAAATGTTTCATGGGGGCCAGGAGGTGGCGTGCTGGTTGGAGCGCTGGACTCTCACGTGGCTGATTGCATTTGAGTCCTGGACCCAGGCTTGAAACTCAAACCAGGAAAGTGTGTGTGCGCGTGGGTGCCCAAGATCCTGGGAGAATGAAAGAGAAGGGATTATGGCATGGCCACCCCCCTGGGGGTGACTTCTCACTTTCTGTTTCTTTGTCTCCCTGGCCTGCCCATGTGTCTTCTAGTAAAAACCTCTCCAAAACAAAAGTTTTATGTGCACTTGAGTAGAATGTGCATTCTATGGCTATCAAATGAGTGTTCTATATTTTTGTAACAGGACAAGCCTGTTAGCATAGTGATGTGTTTCTCCTAGTTATTAATCTTTACCTTAGGACTGTTATGCTATACTCTATATAAAAAGCTGGAATTCTTATAACTTGTTGGTAAAATGAAGCTTTCATGTTTGCAAAATATCCCTTTTCTCTCAAGCAATAATTTTTGTCTTTTATCAATTTTGTCTGATTTTAATATAGTTAAATCAATTTGGTTAATGCTTACAAAGTATCATTTTTACCATATTTTTTACTTTTATTGTGTTTTTAATTTTAGCTGTTTTCTTCCAAGAAATATATGATGGGTTTAGATTTTTTCATCTAGCCTCACAATCTTTATTTTTTAAATTAGGGTAGTCTTTCAATTAGAGTTAATGAAATTTCTGACATATCAGGGTTTAAATTTATCAATGCACTATTTTATTTCTATGTATCTTACCTATATTCTTTTTCTCTTCTTGGTTTACCTCTTATTAAGTAACTGAATTTTAAACATATTTAATTTTCCTCTTATTAGATTGATAGTTTATATTTTAAATTGTTTTAGTGACTTCCCTAAAAGAATTAACGCTCATTCTTGACCTATCCAAATCTAATACAAATGATTTTTTCACCTTTTGTCAGGTAATACAAGACTATCAGAACACTTTAATCACATATGCCATACTTGTAAAAGTTATGTGCTATTTTTGTTTTATATTTTAAATTCATAGGTATTTAATAGTCTCCAAACACATTACTATTATTGCTTTATCTAGTCTATATTCATTTAGATTCACCTACATATGAATTTTGTTCATTTTCTCTTAGTTTTGGCTCTTTTTAAAATTTCCATTTACCTATTTTTTTCCTGGATTCCAGTTCTCTGCCAAAAGTTTTAAATCTATTTCTCATTTTCTTGAATATGTATTATCTACAGTAAGTTTTGAACCTATTTTGTATTTTCTTGAATATGTATTATCTATAGTTTTTTTCAAAGTATATTTCCCTGTAGAACTGTTACTTGCTTTTTAGTCATAATGTCATATCTTTTCATATGCATTATTAGTTTTGATTGGGTACTAGACATAGTTATGAATAACTAAAAACATAATTTTGGTCTCAATAAATTTTTCATAGGGAAATACACATTTATATTTCTGGCAGGCATTTCAGGATGTTGGTTATCCTGTATCAACTTAATTTAGTTTTAGGGACTAAATTTATTCCAATGCTGCAGTATCATTTTAGGGCTCATCTATTTTTAGATCATTTTTAATCCAATTACATATTTTTTTCTTATCCTAGTTAAGGTCTTTGCAAGCCCGAGACACAAATTGATTCCTCTTATTTCTGTGTTAGGTGTGGCATATCTGTTCCAGTTGATGTAGCAATGTTTTTTTTGTTTGTTTGTTTGTTTGTTTTAATATGGTTTTGGAAGTTGACCCTGGGGTTGTATAGCTTCCAAACTTATTATCCTGTTTGCCCTGAGATATGTGTTATCCATATTATGAATCAATTAATTGCCCACTTATATTTGTCAGGGTTGTCTTTTGTACTTTTAAGTGATCCATTTCTTACAGTGAAAGAATCATTTATTTCTAGAATACTCTATCTGGTCATGGAATACTTATATAGTTACTGAATATGATTTGTTCAATTTGTATTTAGAAACTTTAGAAACTTATATTATGAATGAGATTATGTATTTTTTTCATCTTTGACATGGCTTGAATTTAGGTATATAAAAAGTTTGGAATATGAGTTGGGATATTATTTTGTTGTTGTAACTATAAAACCAAACTATTGAAAATTAATTTAATTATCTAACATATACTGCCATTCATTTTTTTCATATTGTTCTGTAAAATTTTCTTGCATATTTTCCCTCATGAACTTTAAAGTCTTTCTGTTCAGTTAAATCACAGTTTATAATTCCAACTGAAATTGTTAATTTGTGTAGGAATGGCATATTTAATTATATTTATTCTTCTTTTCAGAAAAATGATGTTTACATCTAATTACTTAGCTTTTTTCACCCTTTACTAAAGTTTGGTGATTATCTTCATATGTCTTTCTTTTATTTATTTTGATGTTTATGTTTTGATGTTATGAGTTATGTTCTTTTTTATTTTTATTTACATTTCAAAGTGCTTCTTGTTGATATAGAAAGTTTATAGACTTGTGCATATTTATTATATATGTCAGTGCTTTCTTTCACAATTCCAAAAGATGACTGCTCATTAGTTTTAATTTTAATTATATATCTTGTATTTTCTAGGTCTTCCTTTCTCATTACTAATTCAAACAGAAATAATCAAGTATCTGAAAAGTATATGATATTATGAACATTTTTAGAAAATAGCAGTTGTCAAATTTAGATAGACCTCTCTTCCAATTTTACTTGAAAAACGGAAAAATGGTGGCAAAATTTCAGACAATACTTTCTAAGAATTTTTGAAATCACCATAGGGTTTGATGCTAGAGAGAGACAAACAGTGAGAGGGAAAGTGAAAAATTCCCCACCAATCCCCAACTCACCCACTCCTTCCCCCACACCAGACGATGACCAGACTACAATTCCTACCTCTCTATTCTCCTCCAGGGTCTTTGGACATGCATGCACATGAGGCCAGCATAATTTTCAAGCCACCAGGTTCAGGACTTGAACTGTGACCTATCATATCGGAGTCTAGCACCTTAAGCTCTATATCACCTGTTGACTCGTATGTTTGACAAAGCATTTATGTACTCACCACAAATCTCTCTCTTCCAAAAAAGATTTGTTTTATTTTGTTTCCAGGGAGCTATTACAATTTACTATTATTTATTCTTTCTCTCCTTTCTCTTTATCTTTTTCTGTTACATCTGATATACTTTACAAACCTTTTCTTTCTTCTTTTATTTGTTGTTATGTATTATCTTTCTCACGTTGTTACACATCCTTAATTCATTCTATTAATTTTTGTAAATATATATCTGGCTTTATAGTTTCTATTCACTGGGCTTTATTTTTATACTTTATAATTTGATATGGTTTAGATTTTTTAGTTAATTTTGGACAATTTATAATTTCATTTTTTGTTTTCTCTGTCATTCAAGACATGTAAGAAGTGAAGATACAGGGGGCTTTTTTGACCATGCCTGAGCCACAAAGATGAATATTTTTATAACCTTGTTTAGTAAGTCAGCTGAAAGTCTATTCAAAATTGAAATCTCCCCTCCAGTTTTGACTCCCAGGTCTCAGGCATCTGTGTAACAGAGTGGAGCTTGAGGTGGACCTGCAAGTGAGGAAGGACTGTACTTGTCAAGCAGGATGCGAGAGACCCAAGATCGTAGGACTTGTGGTCCCACAGGCTCAAACTACCTCTTTCCTTCTTTATTTAACAAGCTTCCAAGACAAATACTCTGATTTATTCCTGAGCCTGACATTAGGTTTTTTCTATTTTCGACTTGTTCTACCATGAAGTTGGAGGGGTAAAAAAGTGTCGTGAAAAGCTTTCGGCTCGTTTTCCTTATTAATGTAGATTTTTCTCTTGAAATATTTTTGGAAGCTCTGACAGTTATCATCCCATCCACTATTGTTGTCTTAACTTAAACCTTTATTAGCTCTGTTAAAAAAGCTGAAATAATTTCTCAACTTAACTTTCTCCTGCTTGTATCACTCTATAACCATCTGTATCTCATACTCTCAAGATTGTCTTTTAAAACACAAAATTTTCAGTCTTCTTAGCTATAACTTAGTGTTTGTGGCAACTGCAGTTTCTATTTACAGAATCAGAAGAAAGTACAACTTCCTCAGGATACTGTATAAGCCCTTTTCAAACATGAGTAGCTTAGGGGAAAATAAAATCTACTGAAACCCCCCCCTTTCCTTCCTCTCTAAGACATCTCTCTTCACCACTCTTAGATAGTGTGCTTCATAGTTCAAAAGCTAAAGCTTCCAAGTTAGTTTCTCTTTTCTTGGGTCACCATTTCATATTTTACTATTTGTTTATTCTAATACTAGGATTAGTTATGCACATTGGGCATTATTGATAATTTCTGCACTCCTTTTTTTAAAAAAAACATTTATTTTCATGGCAATGACCATGTCTGTTCCTTACACCAAAAAAAAAAAAGAAGAGTATGAACATTTAAAGAAAAACATGTAATTTAAATAAGCTAATGATAAATATCCATTTTATAGTGTTATACATTTTCTCTGTATTATTTCTGAAGGGTGGCAAAGTTTGGGGGCATAAATAATAGGTTATAGTATAAAATGAATGATCACTGGAATTACTCAATGAAATAAATCTTTCAAATTAAAATTAATCTGCAAGAAGCTCATCATCACAAATAATCAGAAGTGATAATCAGCCACTTAACATGTAACTAGCACAAAGGTAAGTTTGTGGCAGTCACAAAATCCGAAAACTGGGCCTAGTGCAAAGCTTGACAGGCTCCTTGCCAAGAAATTAGGCACTTATTTCCATATTGCTCCTGTTGGAAAAAAGATAAATGTGAAAGCCCAATGTCTGTGTTTTCGAGTTGCCAAGCACATCCACCGAGTGACCATTCTCTTGGCTTAAATAGTAAAACATATTGAAAGGGGGTGAAGAACTAGACCAACTCCTGCATTGCCAGGGGGAATGGTGGTATGGGCCAAGCATGCATCACACTACAGTATAACAGCCAATTAGTTGTGTGATTTCATCTTGCCAATTAAAAAGGCAACATTGTGTCTGGAATCCTGCAAATTTCATGCATCTCTATAGCACATTACAATTTGTAGTAAAGGTGAAAATACCAACTTTTTATTGTTCTGTTATTAAGAAATAATTCAAGACTTCAGAAGACAACAGCTTGAATATAATAAAGCAGTTTGAACAAATCACTATGATTAGGTTAAGTACAAGTATAGAAAATAAAATGGCAAAGAATTTGTCAGTGGTCAATGGGATGATAGGAAGTAGGAGAAGGAGGACCTTGACTTGTAAGTAAAGACTATTGCTTTTATTTAAAGGGAAGAAAGAAATGTGATCTTTTGTGTAGAATAATTATGCTTTGAAAAATATGTAAGTACCACGAAAGGGTATATAGAACAGAAGGCAACTGATAGGTTAATCCCATTTTATTAGTAAGTTGCTTGAATTCCCTGTGTATTCTAGTTACCTTATATGAGGCATGGTTTACAAAAATATTTTCCCACTTGAAATGTTGTCAGCTCATGCTAATTACAGTGTCTTTTGCTGTGCAGAAACTTCTTAATCTGATGTAATCCCACTTGTCTAGTTTGGAGATTATCGCCTAAATTTTGGGGGGTTTATTTAAGGAGTCTTTGCCTACCTCAGTGTCTCCCAGAGTTTCCTGTGTTTCCCACCAGCAGTTTTATAGTTTGAAGTTCTTAGGTTCAGATCTTTGTTCCACTTTCAGTTGATTTTTGTTAATGGTGAGAGAGAGGGGTTCAGATTCATCTTTCTGCAGGTGGATACCCAGTTTTTTCAGCACCATTTACTAAGAGGTTTTCCTTTTCGCAGTGGATTGACTGGTACCCTTTGTCAGAGATCAGTAGGCTGTATGTTTGGAGGTTTATTTTTGAGGCTGTGAATTCTGTTCCATTGGTTCACATGTCTGTTTTGTGCCAATACTATGCTGTTTTGATTATCACAGCTTTGTAATATATTTTGGGGTCAGGGAATGAAATGTCACCCACTTCATTCTTCTTATGCAGTATTTATTTCTTTGTCAACAGGAAGTCTTTTATGTTTCCAGACACATTCTGTGATTGTCTTCTCTAGATGTGTGAAGCAGCTGTCTCTTGTAATTTGATAAGATTGCATTAAACATATAGATTAACTGGGGTAGAATTGTCATTTTGAGTGCATTAATTTTCCTAATCCAGGAACATGGGTTGTCATTCCTCTTTTTTTGTGTCATTTTCAATTTCTTTTTTAAGATTTTCATAGTTTGGGACCAGCAGTTGGCATAACAGCTATGTCACTGGACTCCCATGTAGTTAACCAGGGTTCAAATCCCAGACCCTGTGGCTTAAACTCACGCCTCGCGTGTGTACGTGCATGCCCATGATCCCAAGAGGCAAATGGAGAAGGGATTGTGGTGTGGCCATCCCCCCCAGGGGATGATTTCTCGCTTTCTGTCTCCCTGTCTCTCTTTTTGGCAAGTGCACATGCCCTATAGCAAAAACCTCTCTCAAAAAAAAAAAAAAAAAAAAAAAAGATTTTCAAAGTTCTTGTGAAGGTCTTTTACTTCCTAGGTTAGATTTATCCCTAGGTATCTTATATTTTTTATGGCTATGGTAAATAGGATTACCTTCTTCAGTTCTACCTCTGTCTGCTTGTTGTTTATATATAGAAATACTATAGATTTTCTAAAGTGGATTTTATATCCTGCCACTTTACTGTATTCATTTATTACTTCAGGAAGTTTTTTTCTTCTATGTATACAATCATGTCTTCTGCAAATAGAGATAATTCCAACTCTTTCCTAATTGAATGACTTTTATTTTACTCTTGTCTGAATGCTACAGCTAGGACTTCCAATACTGTTTTGAAAAGAAGTGAATAAAGTGGGCAGTCTTGTTTTGTACCAGTTTTTAGTGGGAAAACTTTCACCCCTTCCCCATTCAGTATAATGTTAGCTACAGGTTTTTCATAGGTGGCTTTTATTATGCTGACAAATGATCCTTCTATGCTAATTTTGCTGAGAACCTTAATCATAAAGGGATGCTGTATTTTGCTAAATGTTTTTTCTGCATTAATTGAAATGGTCATATGGTTTTTATCTTTCTTTCTGTTAATATGGTGTAGTAATTTTTATGGCTTTGTGTGTTGAACCATCCTTGTATCCTGGAATAAAGCCTATTTGGTTGTTATGAATAATCTTTTTTATATGTTTTGAATAGTGTTTGCAAGTATCTTGCTGAGAATTTTTGCATCTATATTTATCAAATATATTGGTCTGTAGTTTTCCTTTGTTGTATCCTTATCTAGCTTATGAATTAGGGTGATGGAGGTTTCATAAAATAAATTTGGGAGGTTTCTTTCCTTTTGGATCTTTAGAAATAATTTGAGTAGAATGGGGGTTAACTCTTCTTTAAAAGTTTCGTAGAATTCAGAAGTGAAGTCATCAGGACCTGGGGTTTTCTTTGTTAGGAGGTTATTTTTTACTGATTCAATCTCATTGGTTGTTATGGGTCTATTTTATGGCTTTCTATGTCCTCCTGAGTCAATATTGATAGATTATATGTGTCCAGGAATTTGTCTATTTCATCTATGTTTTCTTGTTTGGTGGCATATAGTTAATCGTAGTATCCTCTAATGATGTTTTGTGTGTCTATTATATATGTTGTAATATTTCCTGTTTCATTGTGAATTTATCTGATACCTTTCTCATTAATTAGTATACCTAATGGTGTGTTAATCTTGTTTATATTTTAAAGGAACCAGCTTTTGGATTAACTTTTTTCTGGTATGTTTGTTTTTTTTTTTTATTAAATTTATTTCTCCTTGAATATTTATAATTTCTTTTCTCCTAACATTTTTTGGATTTTTTTGTTGTTGTTGCTGTTTTTCCAATTCCCTGAGACATGATGCTAGGTTGTCCATTTGCCACCTTTCCATTTTTTTCTTATGCACACTAATTGTTATGAATTTCCCTTATGACTGCTTTTGTAATGCCCCGTAGAGTATGGAAACTTGTGCACTCATTGCAATTTGTTTCCATGAATCTTTTGATTTCAGTCTTAATCTGTTAAGTAGAGTCATGCAGTCATTCAGGAGTAGGTTGTTTATTTACTATGTATTTGTGTTTGGGGGGAGGTGTTTTTCCTGAAATAGATATCAGGTTTATTCCATTATGTTCAGAGAAGATGCTGGATATAGTTTCTATGCCCTTGAATCTTTAAAGGTTTGTTTTATCTTATCATGTGGTCTGTCTTTGAAAAGGTACCATGTAGGGATGAGAAAAATGTATATTTTGTGATTTGGGGTGAAAAATTTTATAGATTCTGTCAAATCTGTCTGATTTATAGTATCATTTAATTCCTGTATCTCTCTGATTATTTTTTGTCTCATTGATCTGTCTAAAGGAGATAATGGGGTGTTAAGATACCCAACAATTAGTGTGTTGCAGTCTGTCTCTCCTTTCAGATCTAGGAGTCTTTCCTTCATATATATATTGGTACTCCTGAGTTGGGTGCATAGGTATTTATAAGAATTATATATTCTTGATGAATTAGCCCTTTACTACTATATGATGCCCTTCTTTGACTCTTCTCACTGTTTTTGTCTGAAAGTCTATATTGTCTGAAATCAGTATTGTGACCACAGTTTCTTTATGGTTTCCATTTGTGTGGAATACCCTTTTCTAGCCTTCACTTTTAGTCTATGCATTTCTTTTCTTTCTTTCGTTTTTTAATTTTTATTTTGGAGAGGTTTTTGCTATATGACATGTGCACTAGCCAGAAAGACAGAGAGAGACAGAGCAGAGACAGAAAGTAAAAAATCACTCCCCCAGGGTGATGACCTTACCACAATCCCTTTTCCTCCATTCTCCTCTCAGGATCTTGGGCAAGCATGCACACGTGCTTGGCGTGAGTTTAAGCCATTGGATCTAGTACTTGAACTGCAGTCGACTACATGGAAGTCCAACAATGTAGCCATTACACCAACTGCTGGTCCTGTCTATGTATTTCTTGTAGGGAACAGATAGTGGGGTTCTGTTTTTTTATCCATTCAGCCAGTCTATGTCTCTATCTTGGAGATTTTAACCCATTAACATTCAGTGCTATAGTCAATATTTCTGGACTTGTCCCTACTGTTAAGTTGGCCTTTTTCTTGGTTGTTTTGGTTCTCTTCTTTCTGTCTGTTTGCCTTCAGTTTTCTTGGGATAGCACTCCCTTCAAAACTTTTTCAAGAGCTGGTCTGGAGTTGATAAATTTGTTAAGGTTTTGTTTATCCAAGAATGTTTTTTATCTTTCCTTCTCATTTGAAGGGTAATCTTTCCAGGTATAGTAATCTTTGTTGAAATTGTTTTCCATTTAACACTTTAAATATATTTTCCCATTCTTTCCTTGCTTGCATTGTTTCCACTGAGAGGTCTAATGTTAACCTGATGGGATAACCTTTATAACTAACTTGACATCTCTCTCTTGCCAATTTTAGTATCTTATCTCTGCCTGTGGTTTTAGTCATTTTGGCTATGATGTGCCATGGAGAAGATCTTGGGTTGATTCTATTTGGGGTCCTTGTATTTCTTAGATCTGCATATTTCAATGCTTCTTTAGGTTTGGAAAGTTTTCTTCCAGGACTCCGGGAATAGATTCTCGGTGCCCTTATTAGTTGCTTCATTTTCTGGGATACCAATTATCCAAATGTTTGGGCATTTAGTGGTATCTAATATTTCTTGTATATTATCCTCCTTTTTTGGGTTATTTTTTCAGATATCTTAGTAATTATTTTTTAGGTCGGGGTTTTGTCATCTACATCTGAGATTCAATCATCTGCATAATCTAATCTGCTCTCAATACCTTTGAGGGAGGTTTTGATTTCCTGTATTACTGCCTTCATCTCTAACAATTTTGTTTGATTCTTTTTTATGGTGTCTATTTCCTCTTTCAAATCTTGAAAGGACTTCCTCATCTTTTGGAACTCATTGTCTCTTTTCTCTTCCATCTCATTTAGTGTTGTCACTATGAATATTCTGATTTGTTTATCTAACATTTCCATAGTTCCTTTATATTGTCTGTGGGTGGTGAGGAATTGATTGTTTCCCTTGAGGGAGAGATATTTTCTTCATTTCTCATATTTATTGTGCCCCTGTGATGGTTTCTAGTCATCCAATGGATTATATATTTCTTTCTGATTTCTTGCAGTTAATTCTGAGCAATCAACAGCATGAAGGAGGAAGTGATCCATGATACCTTTGCAGCTCCGTGTTTTGACTATCAATAACAAATGTATTGCAATAACCCCTTTATAGCTGAACATCTTACCTATATCTTATATGCCATTTACAAAGGTAGAATTGAGATCCAGTATGCTATTGAAATTCCACCATGATTATGAAGCCATATCTATTTATCTGCATACTGAAAAAAAATATAAAGAAAATTTCAAGAAGTTAACAAAGGGGATGTAATTTCAAATATATTCTAGTTTTTAAATTATATTCTATGAAAATATTTGAGTACAAATTATGATTCTTCATGATTACAACTTTTCTCAATTTCATTATCTAATTTGTCATACAATTTATGTAAGACATCATGTACATAATACATGTAATGAAGCTGTTGGACACTACCTTTAAAGTCAGAGTTTGGAAATAGTGAAGAATTTAATTTCTTTTGTATTTCAGTGATAGTTTAAAATGTTATAAGTATTCAGTTTTTTAATATTCAATTATTTTGTGATGGAAAAATATAAATATTTCATATATAAGAATAGAGGCAAGAAACAAAATTCTTAATTTTGTTTATTAATTTTCATGAAGAAATATCACATACAAAAAACTCACCAAAGAATTAAAAAGATCATGGATCATTCATTTTATGCCCTATAAGGAAGTTTAAAAACATACCTTTCCTACTCTCCCCTTACAGTATTTAGAGAGAGAAAAAAAAGTGAAGTGTATTTTTCAGAAGGGTACACATTATTGTTTAGTAAAAAAGTACAAATTCTTCATAGGTATCTTTTAAAATTAGTTGTAAATAGAGAATTAGGATTTTTTTTTTTTTTGAGAGGTTTTTGCTATAGGGCGTGTGCGCTTGCTGGAAAGACAGACAGAGACAGAGAGACAGAAAGCAAGAAATCAACCCCCAGGGGGTATGGCCATGCAGCAATCCCTTCTCCTCTATTCTCCTCTTGGGATCTTGGGCACACACACACGCACGCACATCGTGAGTTTTAAGCCACCGGGTCCAGGACTCTAACCGTTGTTTACTACATAGGAGTCCAGCGACATAGCCATTATGCTAACTGCTGGTCTCGAGAATTAGTATATCTAAGAGTTGTTACAAGAATTTATATAATATGAAGGGAGTCTTCAGAAAGTTCATGGAAAAAGGATATACTAAAAAAAATATGCATCTCTAAGTTTTGGGACTAAAACTCATTTTTTTCATGTTTTTGTTTTTGTTTTTGTTTTTCAGTTTGTTGTAGGGTGAGTGCATTCACCAGAGAGAAACAGAGAGAAAAATGAGAAATCACCCTTCAGGGGAAATGGCCATGCTGAAATCCCTTCTTCATTCTTGGGATTTCGGCTTTCATGCACGCACACCCATATGTTTTTTTTCTTGGGATTTGGGCTTTCATGCACGCACACCCATATGTTTTTTAAGCTGCCAGGTCAAGGACTAAAACCGCACAGACAGCCTTGTGGGATCTAGTGCCCTTAACTTCTATACCATCTGTTCTCCCTAAACTCATTCTTTAATTCCATTTTTTCCATGAATTTTTGGAAGTCTGTTTGAGAATACCTTCGAAAGGAAGTATTTAGGAAAAATTATATGATACTTTTAATAAGGTATTTATTTCTTAATGTTATTTAACAATTCTATTGTTATATGAAATATTTAACAGATTTTCTGAAAGCTGAAAGAATATACATTGTAATGGGTTTCCCCAGGTTGTGCATGGTAAATCAGATTGTGTGCTGTCCTCTTTTGCAGATCATCTTTGATATTCCTTTTTATCCTTTATCTATTTGTACCCCTGTTTGCCTTAGGAAATATTTCAGATGGTAGTAGGAAACAATAGCATTTGCTGAGAGAATAGCATAGTAACCTAGACAAACCAGATTTTTGTAATTCTGAAATAAGGATGGAAGTAACCCTAGCTTTTGGAATTGTACCATAATAGCTTCTGGATATCTGTATGAAGAATGACTTATTGAAAGATTTCATACTGTGGAGGGAGACAAATATCGAGCTCTTGGGAGAATCATAAGAGCTTTGGTTGGATCTGAAAAAGGAAGAAACTCCTCTTAAAAGAGTTTAGCAAAAGGTCTTGAACATTATTAGTATCAATTTTGAAGAGAATGCTGATAGGTAATACCTCTGCCCTTGAAAAATATCTTGTCTATAGGTTGATTCTCATATTTTATAGCTATATTTTATCATTTATAAAATTATGGGAATAAATGTGACAATTATTTCATATTTATGGGCTGTTTAGGTACAACATATTAAACTGTTTCCCTTTCCAAGTAGTTTATCAGAAATTTATCTTTGCTGTATTTGTGGTAGAACTAGTGTACATGCATGTAATAGTGTGAGAGAGAGAGAGACAGACAGACAGACAGACAGACAGACAGAGTTTCAACCTCCACAAGGTCTAGTCATACCACAATCACCAAATAATTTTTTACTGTAACTTGAATAGAGTGCATGTACATGAAATAGTTAGTTTTCAAACAGGAAACAATCAAGAGTAATACTTTATAACAATTTTCAAATTAACAAATGTTTTTTTCTTTTTTTTTGTTTAGAGTGTGGCTTGCTGGTCACAGCTCCAAAAGACCTCTTAAGACCCTGAGTTCAGGAGTTTACCTTGAATATGAAAGTCACCCACCTGACTAAAAGTTTGAAAAAGCCTGGTTTCAGAACCACTATAACAGCCCCAAAGTGCCATACCAGCCCCCACTTTAAGAGTGGGAAATAGGTGTGTGTGTGTGTGTGTGTGTGTGTGTGTATGTGTTTGTTAGGACTCCCATAACAAAATACCACCTACTGGGGGACTTAAACAACAATTTATCTTCCCACTTAGAAGTCCAAGATCAAGGGGACAGTAGGTTTTTTTTCTTCTGAAGTCCTTCTCCTTGTCTTAAAATGACTGCATTTCCTGTCACCTATTCACATTGTCTTTCTTTGTGCATTTACATCCCTGGTATCTGTGTCCGAAGCTCCACTTGTAAAGACAGCAGTCAAATTGAGTTAGGGCCACCTCAATGGCCTCATTTTAACTTAACAACCTCTGTAAAGGCCCTCAATCCAAATACAATTATGTTCTGAGCTACTCGGAGTTAGGATTTCAGCATGTAAGTTTTGAGAAAGACATAATTCAGCAAATAAATGTGTGTACACTCACTCCTAATTTGTTTAAGCTACTGTTATTTTTGTTTTTATTCTTAGCAGTCATGTATAATTACTAACTGACATAGGAAAATATTTATATAGAGGTAAATATTGTAGTATGGTGGGGTATGATTACAGAGGAAAGAAAAATCCCACTTAGTCCAGTTGGTAGAATGTAATAAAATTAATAATGTGAGATATTGAAGTAAATTTCAGGGTATTAGCCGAGAGAAATGGAGGAGATTGGAAGTGTTTAGATATAGAATTGTCAGGAGATGCTAATTAACTAAGAGAGGGAAAAATTCATATATGATCTGTAACAGTCATTCATTGATATCAGGCTTTTGATAGAGAACAGGCTTTGAATATATTGAATTCAGATGTCCCTCTGACCTTTAGGCTCCAAAGTCCAGCAGGCAGGAGAAAGTACAAAAGGTAATTGAGCTTTAGGACTTATCAACTCCCTAAATTACCCTGATTGTATATTTGGTATATTTCATTCGTTTTATGGCATACTTTTTCACTTCTGAACAACTCAAAATTTGATACATCTTACAATCTATGGAGTCTTATAAATTAATTGTATGGGAGATACATAACCTGGTGATTCATCACATAGCCAGTGGCATCTTAGATGTAGTGCATCATATGCCTTATTTTTTGTTTTTGACTCCTTTTAAAATAAGGAAAACCCCATAAAGGCAGAGACTTTTGCTTGTGTATTTTTCTTTTCCATTTTTTTCAGTTCTGCATTCCCAGTACTTACAATAGAACTGACCTGACACATAGTAGGTATTCAGAAAATATCTGCTGAATGAATGCATGATATAGATTATTTTTCTTACTCAAAACTGAGAAGGTAAGTGGTTTTGTTTAAGAAGAGATTAAATGTGTGTCAGAAAATGGTGAGAAGGAAATGGTAATAACTTTTGACAAATTCAGGAATTAGACAATGCTTACTATGTGGTGAAGAGCTCAATGGAGAGCTTTAGTGAGAAGAGAATGAAGTAGCATGGAGTGAGGTGTTTGAGCAGAGAGAGTGATATATAACATGACTTAATCATTTGTAATTCCCTTCAAGTGTCATAAGCAACAATGTACAGATATTTTTGTTGTTGTTGTTGTTCAAGAGAGATGTGTGAAGCAAAGTTTAGCCTAGACTTCAAGAAGTTATCTTAATCACAAATTTATATAAATTATTACCAACTAGATAGTGATTCTATTTAACTTCACTTTTTACCATACTCAAACTATTAAACATTCAGAAGCTGTTCACCATACACACACATATACACAAACATGCACACACACCCACACACACCCACACACACACCACATGGAAAAGTTAATGCATATGAAATACAAGCTCTCGTCAAATAATCAAGAGAAAAAGGATGGCATATTTTATGCTGTTGCCGAAGATGTGGTTATAACCAGCAGTTACATGGGAATGTTTTGGCTCAAAAAAGGAAGAATATTCCAGGGACCAGGAGTTAGCGTAATGACTATGTCGCTGGACTCCCATGTAGTCAACCGCGGTTCGCGTTCCGGACCTAGTGGCTTAAAACTCACGCTGGGTGCGTGTGTGTGCGTGCCCAAGATCCCAAGAGGAGAACAGAGGAGAAGGGATTGTGGCGTGGCCATCCCCACTGGGGGGTGATTTCTCGCTTTCTATCTCTCTGTCTCTCTCTGTCTGTCTGGCTAGCGAACGCGCCCTATAGCAAAAACCTCTCCAAAAAAAAGAAGTCCCTGAAAGAAAGAAAGAAAGAATATTCTAGTAACTAGAGTTGATGATCTTCACTGCCAAGGGCTGACACAGATAGTTGTGAAATGTTTAAGCAGAGGCTGAACAGTATTTGTAAGCAATGTTATAGGACTCACTGTATAATCTATTTGACTATTATATATTTCTGTAATGTAAAATAGGATGGTATAAGGTAACTTTCATTTTACATGTGAGAGGAATAGTGTCATTATAAAACTAAGGTTGAATTGACTCTCATGTGACTTTTCCAAGGATATTAATTGGTGTTATTCCAATCAGTGTGAAGTACACTGAGACAGTGAACTCATCAGCCACAGAGATGTACAGTATTGTCTATATTGTCCATTTTATACCTTTGTCCTCCTCTCAGCCAACTTTGGCTTTGATGCCTTTGTCTTCATGATCTTTGTGCATATTTCCTTTGTCTTCATAATTCAATAGGCTCCACATTTCTTAGGGTTTGAGCAGTCAGTCTCTGACCCATTTTTACCCTAACTCGATTCGAATCTATGATTTTACAGAACATATTCTATGAGCACATATATCACATTCTAGCATTGAGTAGGAAGTTGGACAGGTGGATTTAAAGTTATCTCAAACATGGAGGTCCAGATTATAAAAGTACCTGTTTAACTAGATTGAATGAACATCAGTCGTTAATTTGTGAAGATCAGTTTTGACTGATTTTATCTGTAAATTTCTAAATGTTAATTTAAATATGTGTAAAATAATTTGAAGTATGATAAATGTTAATAAGACTGTTTATAAATGATATCTATTAACTTCCATTAAAAGCAAACTGCTCTAGGCAGTGGGTGAGGGTTCAGCAATAAAATAGGAAAGTAAGGAAAAAGAAAAAGAGAGTAGGAAAACAGCATTTGGGAGAAAACATGAAGAAATAGGAAGAAAAAGAAAGCAGAGATGAGAAAAAAAGAGTGAAATAGGAAGAAAAAGTAGGATAGAACTAGAAGGAAAGGAGAAGGAAAAACACGTACAGGACAGGACATCAGAGATGGACCTGCCTGTATGGATTCTGACCTGGGTGAGAGGAAGAGAGAGAAATTAGCAACTTAAAAGTACAAGGAAGGGGACAGAAAAGCTGTTTTTAATTTTTTTTTCTTAAAATAGTGAAAAAGAAGTTGGGACAGAAAAGAGAAAGAGGGAGATGCAGAACTTTTCCTACCTGGCTACCACTGGGCTGTGTGTGTGTGGAGGGGGTTGGCCTAACTGAGGGAGCTTCACAGCTCTCAAGCTGGTCCCAGAAGGTACAGGACAGCAGAGATGGACCTGCCTTGATGGATTCCATAATTTATGGGACACTGCAAAAGCAGTCATAAGAGGGAAGTTCATAACAATTAGTGCACACAAGAAAAAGATGGAAGGGTGGCAAAAGCACAACCTAACATCATGCTTCACGGAGTTGGAAAAACAACAACAGAAAAATACAAAAAAATGCCAGGAGAAAGGAAATAGTAAAGATTCGAGCAGAAATAAATGAAATAGATAATAAGCAAACTGTACAGAAAATAAATGAAAACTAAAGCTGATTCTTTGAAAATATAAACAAGATTGACACACGATTGGCTAGACCAATTCAGAAGAAGAGAGAAAAGTACCAGAAACATCATATTCGCAATGAATCAGGCAACATTACAACAGACATAATTGAAATACAAAACATCGTTAGAGGATACTATGAGCAACTGTATGTGAACAAAGAAGAAAACCTGGATGAGATGTACAAATTCCTGAACACATATAATCTACCAAGATTGACACAGGAGGACATAGAAAATCTGAATAGAACTATAACAAGCAATGAGATTGAATCAGTAATAAATAACCTTTCAACAAAGAAAAGTCCGGGTCCTGATATGTTCACTGCTGAATTTTACAAAACTTTTAAAGAAGAGGTTACCCTCATTCTACTCACACTGTTTCTAGAGATCCAAATGAAGGAACTCTTCCAAATTCATTCTATGAAGCCTCTATTACCTGCATTTCCAAAATAGATAAGAACATGACAAAAAAGGAAAACTACTGACTTATATCTCTGGTGAATATAGATGCAGAAATTCTCAACAAGATACTTGCTAACCATACACAACAGCGTGAAAAAGATTATTCATCATAACCAGGTAGGCTTTATTCCAGGGATGCAAGGGTGGTTCAACATATGCAAAACCATAAATGTAATACACCATATTAACAGAAAGAAAGATGAAAACCACATTATCTTCTCCATTGATGTAGAAAAAGCATTTAACAATATACGACATTCCTTTATGATTAAGACGCTCAGTAAAACTGGCATAGAAGGATCGTTCTTCAGCATAATAAAAGCCATCTGTGCAAAATTTATAGCTAACATTATACTGAATGGGGAAAAGGTGAAAGCTTTTCTACTAAAAACTGGTACAAGACAAGGCTGCCCACTTTCTTTGCTCCTATTCAGTATAGTACTGGAAGTCCTAGCCAATGTGATCAGACAAGAGAAGGAAATAAAAGGCATTTTAATAGGGAAAAAGGGAAAGAAGAGCTGAAATCATCTCTGTTTGCAGATGACATGATTGTATACATAGAAGATCCAATGGTACCCAAGAGAAAACTTCTCAAAGTGATAAATACATACAGTAAGGTGTCAGGATACAAAATTAATTTACAAAAATCTATAGCATTTCTGTATATAAACAACATGCAATCAGAGACAAAAATGAAGAAAAGAAATTTGTTTACCATAGTCACAAGAAGTATAAGATACCTAGGAATAAAACTGACTGAGTGTCAAAGACCTCTATAAGGAAAACTATGAAAACCTCAAAAAAGGAAATCAAAAAGGACACAAAAAGTGAAAGGACATCCCATGTTCCAGGGTTGGCAGAATTAATATAATCAAAATGGCAATCCTGCCCAAATTAATTTACATGTTTAATACAATCCCTATAAAATTACAAGAGACATTCTTTTTTTTTTCTTTTTTCTTTTTTATTATCATCATAATCTTCTTTATATTCCATTGGATTACATATAACTTTACAGTGTATTAAATTGCTTTTTCAAAAGGGAATGCCATGCATGTCAGTAAATACAGAGACATTAATCTCCCCGCTTCAACATTCAATATCTTTTCTATGTTTTCCCCAATCAGTATTATTATTATTCTAATTATTTTTTAAAACAGTCAATCACTTTTTCTCACTTTGCTTGTAAAAATACTTTGCCCATAGTGAAGTACTTCTGAGACCAACCCAGTTGAGAATACTATACATGTCATCAACAGTTAATAAGCCATGTCTGTTTCTCACTAACGTCCTGCCTCTCTGTTGTTCACTTACTATCTTTCTCTATCCTCTTCTCTTCACCTCCCCCATTCCACACTGTCCTATTCTCATTAAGTACCTTCACTGCTTTTATGTCCTCCAATTTTTTGCTCTCTACCATATAGTTCAGATAGTTGGTATATATTGAGTGGATACATACAATATCTTTCCTTCATAGCCTGGCTTACTTCACTCAGCAATAGATCCTCCATATCTGACCACTTTCTATCAAATTCCAGGGTCTTGTTATTTTTTATGGCTGAGTAGTATTCCATAGAGTATATATGCCACACTTTTCCAATCCATTCATCAGTTTGTGGACATTTAGGTTGGTTCCATGTCTTGGCAATTGTGAATAATGCTGCAATAAACATTGATGTGCAAGTGCAAGAGACATTCTTCACAGATCTAGAAAAGACATTTTCTGAAATCTTGTTGCAAGTCAAATTCTCCAGATTAATCTTCAAGTATTACTTTACTAGTAGAATATAACATTTAATTGGTTCTGTGCGCAGTGAACTAGGAGAATTTCTCATCTGGTGATATTGCAAATACAGCCTGTAGTACTACATGACTTTATACACAAGAATTACTGTATTTCTTTGGGATATGCTTTTTGTTATAATAAAACCACGTAGTGGATTGTAGATTTCTATCCTTGCCTTCTAATTTACTGATTTACTCTAATATTTTCCTACTTGTGTAATCTCTGCCCACTGAGCAATAGTTACAGTTGTAAATAGGAAAATAGCACTAAAAAGATTGCATGTATAGGTTCCCCCTCTAAACTTTAGTGCCATAGGTTCTAGTACTACGATCTGGTCATCTGTATTTTTAGCACTTTTTAGGTTCTGCTGATATCCACTGCTTACTAAGAGATCTGTTTTTGAAGGACTTTTCTAGCATTATCATTTCATGATTCTCTATATATTATACTTTTGTACTAGAATAATAATTACTGTATCAAGTGAATATAATAATTAATTTTAACAGATGTAATGGGATATTACAATCTAGTTGTATCAGAGTAACAGAACATCATCAAAAGATAGATATCAGTTACCCAAAGGAGTACAACATAAACCTCCCTGCCAGATCAAAGATACACAAGGGAAGGTTGGAGTTTGAAATGCAGGAAAGTTTACAGAGGTATTTTTAGAGAGAGCAGCCTTGTAAGCAGCAACTGCTTTCCTCCCATGGGGAAAGAATGAACTGAGCTCCTTCTCCTTGAGAGAGTAGGTATCAGCATGATTTCTTGTTCAAAGCCACCATGGCTAGAGGTGTAAGGGCAAGAGACCTATTTTCATAGTAGGGCATCTCTGGAAAGATTATTATTTGAGTTGGTACATAGAGGAATAAAGCAGATTGCCCTCCCACATACAGATGAGCATCATGCAACCCTTTGAAGGCCTGAATAAAACAAAAAGGGAGGTGAAGGCCAAATTTGCTGTCTTCCTGACTGCTTGATCTGAGACTTATACCATAGGTGCTGCTGCTTCTCAGATTCAGACTAATTTATGTCACTGGCTTTCCTGGGTCTCTGTATATAGTTGACAGATTATGGGACTTAGCCTCCATAATCACATGAGCCAATTATGTTATATAGACCTTTAGATCTATATCTTTATATAAAATATCTTCTCTATTTGTTCTATTTCTTTGGATCACCAGCAGGGAACCATCAAGTTTTGTTTCAGCCTGAGAGAGAGAGAGAGAGACTAAAGACAGAAAAAACCACCAACAGGTCTTGATTACACTATCCCTCATCAGCTTTACCCAGCCCCAAGTCATGGGCATGAAATGCCTGAGGTATTAAGGTATTCTCCGGATGTAACCTTTGAACCCTGATGGGTGGTTCAACCATGCAGAGCATTGTGTCTTACTGCTGTACCCCACCATCTAGCCTCATTTTTGTTATTGTTGTTAAGTTATTACCTCTATTTAGGGATAGTTTGCTTGGATGGGTGTAGCAACTTGGATTAAAATTATTAAAGCGGGAACCAGCAGTTAGTGTAATGGCTATGTCGCTGGACTCCCACGTAGTTGACCGCAATTCGTGTCCTGGACCCGGTGGCTTAAAACTCACGCCAGGCGCATGTGCGTGCGTGACCAAGATCCCGAGAGAAGAATGGAGGAGAAGGGGGGTGATTTCTCACTTTCTGTCTCTATGTTTATATAAGGATAAAATTAAGATAATAGATGTTATGTTCTAATGTTGTAATGTGTCTAATGCAATAAATTATCATAATGGAAAGCAGTATTAAGTGTTTATCCTGTAAATTATGTGTTTTTTTTTCTCCCTTAAAGCAATATCTCAACATATATAATATTGTGACGGATTAGTATTACATTTCCCAAATGCTAGGTCCACCTTTTATCTATCTTTCAATTATCTACCTTTATCTGTTTACCCACCTATTAATCAAGAGCTTTTAGGTTAGTATCATCTGTTTATTGCAAAACAGTCTTCAGTTACCACGTATAACTAACTGTTGCAAATGCATTTTAAATCATGAATGCTCACAGAACCATTAGTTGGAACATAAGGAAAAGTGGGAAAATAAACATTTGACATCATTGGAAAAAATACCTTATTATACAAAAATCGATTATGTTAATACTTTCTTGAGAGGGTGGATTTGACAAATTGATTGTATTTTTTTTTTTTTTTTTTTTTTTTTTTTTTTTTTTTTTTTTTTTTTTTTTTTTTAACTAGGAAAGACAGTTTAAGTGACTGACCTGCAATTCATTTCTCTCTCATTTCAAGGGTTTAGGGTAGGTTCGGGGTAGACAAAATGAGTGATCCAAATACAGTCTTCTATAAACATAGTAATGACAGACTATAGCCAACACACTATGAGTATTTTCTAGTAGGGAGATAGCTTTTCTGTGGAATGTTTCTAGTAGGATATTCCTAATCTATATTAGTAGTTAATTCACTCAAGCATTTCTACTTATTAAATATTCCCTACAGTGCCAAGTAGCATCTCTTCTGACATCAGCAATGATACAACCCTTAAATCATCATGAAAGTCAGACACAATTTTATCTTTTAGAGAATGTAGAGCAATTGAGTTGAATAAATACTCCATTCTGGCCTGAATGGTATTAGTTACAAGAGTGGATTTTTGGCATTATGGATCAAGCTTTGACAGCACTGAGCATCAGACTCCAGGTAACAGAGGAACCCATATGTTTTTTCATGAGTCAGTCTTTAGGTAATATGGTTTTGAATATATGTAGCATGGGATCAGGACAGAGATCGCTCATCAGAATCTGAATGTGGTCCTGGGACAAAAAATCTTAATTTTGAGTGAAGATTGAAGTGTTTATTAATATATTAGTTGGTCTTGTTCTAGTAGATCATACTTTATTTTGTAACATAAATTGTTATACAATTCTAATATACTAAGCAGAATAACTAGACTTTTGTCTATATTTACATACAGAGACAGGAGAAGTTATCTGGTAATCCCTAAATTAAAGAAAAAAAAAAGTCCAAGAAATAGGTAATACAATTGTGTTTACTGTATTCTATAGGTCCTGTGTTTAATATACCAATTATAAGCACATAGTGTTTTCTCAGGAAGAGTTTATTTTCTAAGAAAAGAGAATATTCCTTTGTTTATGAGCTATCAATTCAGAACTAGATATGCTTAGCAGCATTCCTACTACTAAAAAGTCCTTAGGTTGCTGGCAGAATAACTTTGAAGGCTGCTGTACAATTTTGTGAATTGTATAAAACAAAACTTAAATACATATCATAAATGTTCATCTTAAGGATATAGCTTCCTGAACCTAGTAACCTTCTTGTGAGTCTAATACTAATTAATCACTTTTGAAAAATGAATGTACAAGCAAATAGAACTCAGATTCTATAGGTATTGCATACTAACTACTGATATTAAGCCAGCATTATTCTAGGAGTTTGAAGCATCAGTGAACACAAAAGAATCCTGTACTCATAA
Organism: Tupaia belangeri chinensis; assembly: GCF_000334495.1. Taxonomy (NCBI): domain Eukaryota; kingdom Metazoa; phylum Chordata; class Mammalia; order Scandentia; family Tupaiidae; genus Tupaia; species Tupaia belangeri. Next base: position 4,007,133 of record NW_006159757.1, read on the forward strand.
AAATTTTATTGTAAAAGTATATAAATTAAATATTCACTGAAAAATATATTGTTAAAATTACTTATATCACGCCCAGTAAAATTTTTGTATGTGTCACCATCTTCTGTGTAGGAAGGAAGGATAGGAAATCTGTAGCTCAGAGTTTTAACATTTTTTTCTCTTTTTGAGATATCATATACATTTTTTTTTCTAGAAATCCCTGAAGTTGCCTTTCAGAACTTCATAAACAAAGGATTTTATGTTTTCCACAGCAAAATAATAGTTATAAAAACTGGTATCAGCTTAAAATAATAGTATGTTTATGTTTCAATTCTAATGAGCAAACCACAAACTACTTTAGCTTTAATAAAAGAAAATGTAAGGAGAATAATCATGGTAAGTAAATCTGAAGCCAAAAATAAGCTCATTCTACTGTGAAATCTGGATATACTAGCAGAAATTATATGAGAATCTTACTTTCACCTCCTTAGAAATTCACTGTTTGAAGACTTGCCCAATTACATCTTGTGAAATTCATTTGAGTTGTTTTATAGATTTTTTTTTAACTTTTTCAATGTTTTGGAATTATATTGCAAGAGGGATTAAATGGGATATTTCCAATACCCCCTTTGCTGTTCTAGAAATGATTAAGGAGCAAGCCTGCTGAAATGGAAAAACGCCAGTGCATTTCTGGCCAGATCAGTAGGAAGCAGTAGCAGCTGGTGCACAGACTGCATTCAGGGGCCCAGCTGGACTTTGGGAGATATGGAAAAGGTTTCTGAGGGGTGGCAGTGGTGTGCCTTTCCTGGAGGCCTCTAAAAATCAGATGGACACCCTTCTGTCTGAGCTGGGAAGTCTGCTCTATAGGCTGATAATTAGAAGAGAGCAGTAAGGCATTTTTACCAGTCATTGTAATTTGTTGAGAATCTGCTATGTGCCAGCTAATGGGGACACCAAATGGATAAAATGGACATGACTCTGAGAGTGCTAATAATGCTCTGAAATCAACACTTAATAAATGAAATTAGTTTTTGTAACAAGGACAGTACAATAAAACACCACACTTCATGAGTGCTAAATGTAGCTAGTAGTCTTTTGTTTGCTTTTGTGAGTATTCTAAATCAAATTTCTGAAGTAATGAAGCTTGTTAACATATGAGGGACCCCTTAAGATAACTATTTTGATGTGGACTTGGTTCTCAGTTAAGGGTATCGCAGGAAAGGTTTTACTCCATTAAATTGCAAATCCTAGGTTGTTATAAATCTTTCTATTGAAGAAATATGCCTAGGGCAGGCATATTTTTTTTTTCTGGACATAAAGAGATTTGCTACACAGTGTTAAATGAACCTCAGAGAGAACCAATGGAACAGCAAATATCTTTTCAGCAGGGAGAATGCAGTCTGATAAAAAGGCATTCCATGCAACAACCACAGCAAATGCTTTTGATTTTTTTTTTTTAAACCATGCTTTTAAAAGCAAGAGAAAGTAGAACCAGTTCTTGCTGAACCAAAATGTATCATCATTAATCCTACTTCTGTTTGGAGATGAAGGTGAATTATTCAATCACTTATTTTCTCAAAAGGGTTTAAGAGCATCCTGTTCCACTGATTACAAGTTACAATTAACATGATAACACATTGGGGTCATTACAATTGGCTGTGACTCATTTTTTCCTCTCAACTACATCTGAAGGTAACTAGTACTTTTCATTTACTACCTACCATAGAGTAGCTAAGATATTTACTCTCTGTTGTAAGATATAATTGACTTGCTACCAAAATATACCTTTTCCTGTAAACCAGCACCTAATTCAAGAGTACAAAGACAAAAACTGAGTGTTTGTCTTCATAATCAATAAGCAAATGTTTACAATATGTTTACACCTTCATGCAATTACTTATTCATTCAGTAAAAATTGTCCCAGTTTTCAAGTTATTGCTGAATACAGTTTTAAAATATTATATCTAACAGTTTATATAACAGCCTAGGAATCCAAGGAGATTAACAACATGAACGACAAATAGCAACATATATAAAAAATAAAAACAAGTCTTCCAGAGTTCTAGATATTGAAATTACAGATTCATACTTTAAATTGTTATCCTTCATATGTTCAAAAAGATAAAGATATGAATTTTTTTCAGAGGAAAGTTAAAAAGCATTAAAATTAGCAAACTTGTTACTATGGTAATGAAAAACAGTATAATAAGAATATTGGGGATCAGCAAGTGTCATGATGGTAAAAGCACTCGACTCCCACATGACTGACTGTGGTTTGAGTCCCAGATGTGGTGCCTTGCTTTCTCACTTTCCTTCTCTCTCTCTGGTAAGATGAAAAAAAATAATAATAATAAATAAAATTAACTAAGTAGTTCTCTTTTTAAAAACATGAAGTATCAGTGGATAAGTAAAATCATATTAGAAAAATTCAGAGGGAAAATAAAAAAATCAAAGGTGTTTAGAGGATAGTCAGAATAAAACTTAATGAGACAAGGAAAGTGAAAAATCTGATCGAGTTGGAGATAAAAAGCATATAGTGAGAAGCTGTAATACTTATATAATTTGAATTCTAGAATAAGGAAAATAAAAGGTGTAAAAGTTATTTTTACCAAGATAAGGACTATCAACTTTTCAAAACTCATGGAAGACACTATTTCAAATAAGCGCTAAGAAATTTAGAAAAGGAGAGAAGGATGGAAGAAAAAAAATGTTGGTAAGGAAGGGAGAAAGGAAAGTCAGAGTTTATAATTCACTATATCATAGTAAAATTGTTCTAAACAATATTTATTTATTTATTTTTATATTTTTCCATAAACATTTACTTTATGTATCAAAAAATTTTAGCTCATACTCCATAGTACTTGACAGTTTATAAACAACTTTCAAAATTTCAAAATACTAAATTTTAAAGATAATGTTCAAACTATTTCTTATAATTTTGTATGATTTTGTGACTCTAACAACAGAAACAGTGTGTTTTTAAATATTTTTGAGAAAATACTTTCATGTCAGCTACTCAGATTGTTGAAAAGTGAATGCTCAGCATACTAGTCACACATAAACCTTCTCAATTCATCCCTGCCTACTAAGTTTTCTGTGATACACCATCTACTAGCAAAGATCAGTCTAAACTATTGATAGGAAAAAAATATCTTAAAAGCACAAAGAGGAAGAACATTTTTAAATGAGCAAAAATTTGGGCAGACACTGTAGCATAATGGTTAAGGGAATGAGATTCCTCAATGGTCATCCTCAGTTCAAATTTCTGCCCCAATGACTTGAAAAACACACTGGGCATGTGGTGGTGTGTGCATGCCCAAAATTGCAACAAGATGGAGAAATGAAGGAATTTCAGTGTGACCATGTTTAATAAGGATGTGCTTTCCCCTCTCTCTGTGTGCTTTATTTCTTTCTGGGGAGTGTACATACCTACTGGAAATAATTTTTTTTAATTGAATGAACAGCTGATTACTCAGCAGAAGTAATGAAAGGTATAGACAATGGAAATAAAAGAAATAATTAGAAAATTCTTAGTAATAATTTTGGAAGGAATGAAAATAAAACTTTTTAGACAACAATTAAAGAACTCATAGCAGCAGACCTTTTACAGACCTTCTGTTACAGTAATGCAAAGGGGAATTTTTAAGAATAGAAAAAATTACCTACGTGGCATCTCAGAGATACCAGAAATAATAGAGTAGTAAAAAATTGTATTTATGTGCATAAGTCTAAATAAGGTAACTACAAAATTCTACTGATTTCTTTCAGTAATTAAAATATGCAGTTAAAACACAGAATTGAACAAAATCAGAAAGTGGGGAACATAGCGGCTATAAATGGAGTTTAAAAAATTCTTACATTGTACAGGGATAAGACAATTACAGATTAAACATAGATTCTGATAAGTGATGAATACATGTTGTGATTCTCTAGGTCACTAGTAAAATGTTAAAGTATATAATTTTTAAGGAAGTACAGCAAAATGTGAATTAAAAATATTTAAATAAAAGATGAAATATAAGAGAAAAAATAAATGATGAGTCAAAAAAAAAAGCTTAAGCACAATATGTTGGTATATGAAAGGTATAGTTGATAGGGAACCAGTAGTTAGCGTAATGGCTATGTCACTGGACTCCCACATAGTCGACCGCAGTTTGAGTCCTGGACCCGGTGGCTTAGAACTCACGCTGGGTGCGTGTGCGTGTGTGCCCGAGATCCCGAGAGGAGAATGGAGGAGAAGGGATTGCGGTGTGACCATCCCCTCTGGGGGATGATTTCTCGCTTTCTGTCTCTATGTCTCTCTCTGTCTGTCTGGCGAGTGCACGCACCCTATAGCAAAAACCTCTCAAAAAAAATAAAAAAGTATAGTTGATAATGGTACCTGAAAGATAACCATCAGTTCGAAATTTTTCTTTAAAAAGCCAATTATATGGTATTTGCAAGTTATACGTCTAAAAGTAAAGAACACATAAAGTGGAATATAAGATTGGAAAAGATGCAATGCAAAAAGTAAACAAAATCAAACTGTAAATATATTTAAATGTTTAAGGAAGTAATAGTGCTATTGTTATACAAACTATCTTAGATAACAGAAAATCAGGAATATTCCCCAACTCATGAAGTCATACAAATCTATTTAATAAATAAAACCACACACAAAAATCTTAAGAAATGTTATCAAGTTAGATATAGGCATATATACATACAATATATAATATTTTGTTGGCAGCCATTCTATTTGTAAAAAAAAAAAAAAAAAGAGAGAAAATGGCTACAATACTTTACAGCAATTCTTAATATAAAGGAGGCAGAACGTATTTATTTTTCTAACCCATGAATTCCGGTTAACCAATTTAATTGCTATGACCATCAATATATTACTAGATATGATGCCAGCAAAGATTTACAAACACTTTTGGGCATTGGAGCTTGCTGTTCTTGTAATCAAGTTATTATGTGAACCTGTGTTAGTCTGATGAGTGATAAGCCACATGAGTCCAAGTCACCTCTTTTGGCCCTAGTTGATAGCCAGTCAACTGCCAGATACACAAAGCCATGTAAAAACCTCTTCCAGTCTAACCAAAAACTGCTTTCACACATGTGAGAGAGCCATGCTCAGATCAGCCAAACTAATATCAGATCAGAACTACACAGCCAATTCATGACCTAAATAAATGTTATAGGAAATATATCGTTAGCAAGCTGATTTTATCTCTGAAAGGCAAATAAATTTTAACTTAACCTTTATTGAACTTGTCTTATTTGTTAAGTGATGATTCAAAATAAGCATCAACCTATTTCTCCTCTTCTAATTGGGTTGATTTTTTGGGGAGGAGGAGTAAACCGTTTGAGTATCTTATGTATTCTGGTTATCAGTCTCTTGTGTGAGGCATGGTTTGAAAATATATTCTCCCATTCTGAATGTTCTCATTTCACTCTATTATTTCTTTAGCTGAGCAGAAGTGTTTTTTAACCTGATGTAATCTCATTTCTCATTATTACCTGTGATTTAGGGCTCTTATTTAAGAAGTTTTTGCCTACTCTGTTGTCTCCAAGAGGTTCCCAGTAGTTTTATAGTTTGAGGTCTTACCTTTAGATCTTTCATCCATTTTGAGTTGATTTTTGTTAATGGTGAGAGATAGGGGTCAAGGTTCATCTTCCTGCAGGTAGATACCAACTTTCTAAGGAAGGCATACAAACAGCCAAAAAGCATATTAAAAAATGCTCAACATCCCTTATCATAAGGGAGATGCAAATCAAAACCACAGTAAGATACCAACTAACCCCAGTCAGAATGGCTAAGATTAAAAAATAAATAAATAAATAAGCAGTGTTAAGTGCTGGTAAGGCTGTGGTGAAAGGGAACTCTCCTACACTGTTGGCAGGAAATTAAATTAATCAATTGACTGTGGAGATCAAATGGAGGTTCCTCAAAGACCTACAAATAGAACTACCATATGATCTAGCAATACACTTCTGGGTATCTATCTAAAGGATAGGAAAATGCTCAGTCAGAAAAGCGCTTGGACATCCATATTTTATTGTGGCATTATTCACAATTCCTAAGACATGAAATGTCCATGAACAGATGAATGTATTGGAAAAGTATGGCACATATACACTATGGAATACTGCTCAGCCATAAAAAACAACCAGAACCTGACATTTGATAGAAAGTAGACAAATTTGGAAGATTTATCACTGAATGAAGCAAGCCAGACTATGAATGAGAAACATTGTATGTCCTCACTTAATATATACCAAATGTTTGCACTCTATAGTGGAAACTGCAAGATTGGAGGATTTGGAAGTATGGAGAATAGTTGTAGATACTGGAGACAGTGTGGAAAGAGGATGGGAATAGGCAAAGGTGAGAGGAAGGGGATCAAGGAGAAAAATACAGAGGCTAGACATTGAAGGGACACCAAAATGGAGGATTGCCTGTTGATTATAACATTTATGATAATATCTTTAACTGGACTGGCATGCAGCATATTTGTTAGGAAAATTCATTTTATAAGGTGTGGTGATTTAAATGATTAAATGTATAAAATACATTTTAAAAATAAGTGTCAAAACCATTGATTGGATAAAAATAACACTGAAAATACATCTTTTAAAATCACAAAATGTCTTAAAGAAATGAAAGATGTGGCTCTCACTAGGAATCTGACTTAGAGTTGAGAGATTTAGTATCTTAAACAGAAAAAGAAACATAAGGATAAAAAAACATAAGATAATGACAAGTAAAAGACATAGGCCTTTAAAAAACTGTGTATAACTATTAAAATATAGAATTGACTGGAATAAAATATAGATTACGTTTTTGAAACAGTCATATGCTAAAGGCTTTCTTAGACTAAAGTACATGTGACCATTTGAAATTTGAAACAACTCTTAGGATTCACCAACTTTTTGTTAAAATACTTGTTTAAGGGAACCAGCAGTTAGCGTAATGGCTATGTTGCTGCGGTTCGTGTCCCGGACCCAGTGGCTTAAAACTCACGCCGGGCGTGTGTGCATGCGTGCCCAAGATCCTGAGAGGAGAATGGAAGAGAAAGGATTGTGGCGTAACCATCCCCCCCTGGGGGGTGATTTCTCGCTTTCTGTCTCTATATCTCTCTCTGTCTGTACGGCGAGCACACACACCCTGTAGCAAAAATCTCTCTTTAAAATAAATAGCAACATGATGATGATAACCAACATTTGCCAAGCACTTACCATGTGCAGAATTATGCATAAGTGGTTTTCATGCATTATCCCCTTTAATCTTCATGCCCTCACTATGAGGTAGATGAAGTGCTTATCCCTTTTTATTAATTAGGAAATGAAAACTCAGAATAGTTAAGAAACTTGCTCTAAGCCATACAACCAATAAGTAGTAGAGTAGCCTGGCTACCCAGATGACTCCTTGCCCTTAATGGCTGTATTCTTCAGGAGAGTCTGAGGAAGAATGGTAGGTGCTTTAGAAAGGAGAATAATTTGGCACTTTCTTACAAGGCAAATGCTTGTCATATCCAACGAGAGAGATACAGGTAGTTTGGAGGTGGGATCATGACTGCAGAGCTCAGTAAAGAAGACAGATGTAACCCATGTCCAATTTCTGCACTGTTCATGAAGTCCTTTTACTAAGATACCTCATTTGGGTTTCCCACTTGCCCATGAGCTACATTGGGCAAACATTATTACCATTAAAGAAGAGAAAACAGAATCTCATGGAGGTTATAACTTAAAGCTATGAAGTCAAACAAAACCCGTGATAAGCATTTCATATTTCTCCCTGTGCCCCTTTTCAGTGGTCTGTACTAAGTTAATAACCACCTCAAAACCGAAGGGCTGAAAGCAATGGCTATTTTGATGCCTGTCATGATCTAGGGGCTTGGGCTTAGCTGGGTGGTTCTTTGGCTCTATGTGGTCTTCCCTGGGATTGCAGTCATCAGGGGCTTGGTTGGGCTGGAATGGCCTAGATTGCCACTTGTATGGCTGTGTGATATTCTGGCTCTCAGCTGGGGTTGCTGCCTGGAAAGCTTTGGTTCTACAGGTGGTTTGGGCTTCTCACAGCATAGTGCCTGGGTTCTGAGAACTAGTGTTTCAAGAAGCAGGAAGTAGAAGTACCAGTTTTCTTTTTTAAAAGCTTGGGTTTAGGAGTCTTAGAATGACACTTCTATCACTTTCTGGTGGTCCAGGCCAATCACTGGGGCAGTCCAGTTTCAAAGGGAAGAGAAAAAACATTCTACCACTTGTGAGGATGGCATGTGTATATGTGGTGAGAGAGAATTTGGGGGCGACCTTTGGGACTTGCTCCCCATTCTCATATCCTTATAATTGACTGAGCACCTATCATGGGTCATTCAGGCCCTGAGGAAGATGTCATGGCAGCAGAGAAGGGAGGCATGATGGTCTTGGCAGTCTGGTTCTCCCTAGAATCTCAGTTCCTTCTTTGTAAAAGTATTGATTTACGTACTTCCCTTTTGGACACTGTGAAAATTCTGCCCTGTCTCAAGGATAAAGTCACCAGGACCTTCACTCTCCAAAAGTTCTGGATTTCATTGGCCAGACCACAGAGGATTAAATTTATGGTAATCTGAAAATAAGGGCATAGTATGCTTGCTAGCACCCTTGCTGGGAGTGTTCGCTCTCTTACTCTGAAACTCTGTCATCTGTCACATTACCACCTAAAATTCTGGAATGTCTGGAAGCAAAATTGAGGCTGGTTCCCTGTCTATTATAATGGGCTTCTCGGGACAGTGTTCCCAAATCTTCCAGCATCTTCTGTCCCTACCCTGGCTTCTCTGATGGTGGCAACCTGTGAGGACTGAACTTACCTTCGAGACTTGTCCCACCAGGGTGCTCTCAGAGCAACTCAGCCTTCATGTCAAGCCCCTCTGCTCACAGGAGCTGAGCAATGGTCCCACAGCCCTTGGATTCTCCAAAAACAGGAGACACATTGTCAGACAACAGGATCAAGCTTGTCTTGGAGAGTACTTCCTGCTTGCTTGCTTCCCACCCTGATGCCACCCTCTTCCTGCCAGCCCCCAGAAGGAATATTTCCTTTCTGCTTGATGTTTTGTAGCAAGTGGGAAACTATAAAATAAGCATTTGCTTATGAATTAATTTTTGGCACACCCAGGGCTCAGCAAGCCTCACAGCACTTACATATCCGTCCTTCGAATCCTTGCCAATTCCCGTGTTCCTCCTCCTGAGACGTTCCCACCAGCACCCGGCGGAAGTTCCCTCCGCTTCCTCTCCTTTGTGGGAGCTGTCGACAGGGGCTGGCCCTACCTGCAGGAAAGGAGAGTGGACCTTTAAATAGATCTAATTTTTCTGATTTGTGGGATTTATTTTGGTGTTTTTGTTTGTTTGTTGTTTTGTTTTGTTTTTAGCAAATGCAGATGTTTTAGGCTACAAGGAGTCTTCCTAATAAAATTGATGGAAAAGTGGAATTCATGTATGAATTTATTTGGGTGCCAAAAATTTTCAAAATCCTCGCAGTTTTATTTTTTATGTGGTGTATTTTGTATGAACTTTATGAAGAGCCCTTATATGTGTGCCCCATGTCCAGAGAGAACCTATATAGACAAATGAAAAGGATTTAAAAAAAAATATTTTTTTTTAATCCTTGCTTCCGGTGACAGAAGCACAGTAACTTATGTATCAAGTGGCTGCCCACAGCCATTCCTCTGCCAAAGTCTAGGCTACAGACACACCCGAAAAGGCTTTCTTCTCTGCACGTACACAGCTCGAGGTGGAAAATGTGAGAAGCGCTCCGTCAGGAAGCAGGCTGCACATTCAAGCAAGAGAAAAATCCCTGGTTCATGGGGCCTTGCCCTGATGGCACTCTTACTTTTTGAAATTGGCTTAAGAAATCAGCCCCAGAGTCAGCATCCGATAGGGAATCTTTACCCTTCACCACAGAACGTGCTGGGGAGGAAGACATTGGCTTGGCGACCTCTGACCCAGGACAGCAGAGAGGAGAGCAGAAAAAGCAGTCTCCTTGGGCTCTGCTGGGAACGGAGGGCCAGTCTGTGAGGACAGCCAGCCTGGATTTGACAGGCTAGTCACCCCGAGGGGGAAGAAAAGATTGGTGTGTGAGCCAGTTACGTAAATGGGTGTTGTTTTTGGCAGGGAAGTCAGAAATGAGTCACTTCTGAGTGGTGTTTTCTAACCTCAGGTTTCATCCATGTGGGAAAGGGGCGTAGCTGGCAGGAGGGTCAGAGGGCAGTGCTGTCCCTGGCACGCGGGACTTTGTGAGCTTCTGGTTTAGGAGAGAGAGGACCGCAGCTGGGCTGTCTGAGGCTGGGTTCCTCCCAGGCTCTGCCCTTAGCTGAAGCTGTGGAGGGATCTGTCAGTGAGGAGGCCCTTGCCTGGCTCAAGGATCGGTACAGGCACCACCTCTTTTGGGCACTGGCTGTCCTTTGGGAAGTGGTGGCATGAAGGTTGGGACTCTGGGATGACACCGTCTAGGAGGAGAGGCTGTCCTGTAAAGGAACTGAGCCTTCTGACTGGAAGGCTTGCATTGGACTCTGGGTCTGCCTCTGCCGGCCTTGGATGACCTTGGATTTTCTTTTCTTCTTTTTTTTTTTTTGGAGAGGTTTTTGCTATAGGGCACATGTGCTCACCAGACAGATAGAGAGAGACAGAGAGATAGAAAGTGAGAAATCACCCCCCGGGGGGATGGCCACGCTGCAATCCCTTCTCCTCCATTCTCCTCTCGGGATCTTGGGCAC
>NW_006159757.1:4030573-4036335 GCF_000334495.1 Tupaia belangeri chinensis
TTTTTGGCAACCATTTTTTTTTTAAAAAAAAAAAAAAAAAAGAGAGAAAATGGCTACAATACTTTACAGCAATTCTTAATATAAAGGAGGCAGAACGTATTTATTTTTCTAACCCATGAATTCCGGTTAACCAATTTAATTGCTATGACCATCAATATATTACTAGATATGATGCCAGCAAAGATTTACAAACACTTTTGGGCATTGGAGCTTGCTGTTCTTGTAATCAAGTTATTATGTGAACCTGTGTTAGTCTGATGAGTGATAAGCCACATGAGTCCAAGTCACCTCTTTTGGCCCTAGTTGATAGCCAGTCAACTGCCAGATACACAAAGCCATGTAAAAACCTCTTCCAGTCTAACCAAAAACTGCTTTCACACATGTGAGAGAGCCATGCTCAGATCAGCCAAACTAATATCAGATCAGAACTACACAGCCAATTCATGACCTAAATAAATGTTATAGGAAATATATCGTTAGCAAGCTGATTTTATCTCTGAAAGGCAAATAAATTTTAACTTAACCTTTATTGAACTTGTCTTATTTGTTAAGTGATGATTCAAAATAAGCATCAACCTATTTCTCCTCTTCTAATTGGGTTGATTTTTTGGGGAGGAGGAGTAAACCGTTTGAGTATCTTATGTATTCTGGTTATCAGTCTCTTGTGTGAGGCATGGTTTGAAAATATATTCTCCCATTCTGAATGTTCTCATTTCACTCTATTATTTCTTTAGCTGAGCAGAAGTGTTTTTTAACCTGATGTAATCTCATTTCTCATTATTGCCTGTGATTTAGGGCTCTTATTTAAGAAGTTTTTGCCTACTCTGTTGTCTCCAAGAGGTTCCCAGTAGTTTTATAGTTTGAGGTCTTACCTTTAGATCTTTCATCCATTTTGAGTTGATTTTTGTTAATGGTGAGAGATAGGGGTCAAGGTTCATCTTCCTGCAGGTAGATACCAACTTTCTAAGGAAGGCATACAAACAGCCAAAAAGCATATTAAAAAATGCTCAACATCCCTTATCATAAGGGAGATGCAAATCAAAACCACAGTAAGATACCAACTAACCCCAGTCAGAATGGCTAAGATTAAAAAATAAATAAATAAATAAGCAGTGTTAAGTGCTGGTAAGGCTGTGGTGAAAGGGAACTCTCCTACACTGTTGGCAGGAAATTAAATTAATCAATTGACTGTGGAGATCAAATGGAGGTTCCTCAAAGACCTACAAATAGAACTACCATATGATCTAGCAATACACTTCTGGGTATCTATCTAAAGGATAGGAAAATGCTCAGTCAGAAAAGCGCTTGGACATCCATATTTTATTGTGGCATTATTCTCAATTCCTAAGACATGAAATGTCCATGAACAGATGAATGTATTGGAAAAGTATGGCACATATACACTATGGAATACTGCTCAGCCATAAAAAACAACCAGAACCTGACATTTGATAGAAAGTAGACAAATTTGGAAGATTTATCACTGAATGAAGCAAGCCAGACTATGAATGAGAAACATTGTATGTCCTCACTTAATATATACCAAATGTTTGCACTCTATAGTGGAAACTGCAAGATTGGAGGATTTGGAAGTATGGAGAATAGTTGTAGATACTGGAGACAGTGTGGAAAGAGGATGGGAATAGGCAAAGGTGAGAGGAAGGGGATCAAGGAGAAAAATACAGAGGCTAGACATTGAAGGGACACCAAAATGGAGGATTGCCTGTTGATTATAACATTTATGATAATATCTTTAACTGGACTGGCATGCAGCATATTTGTTAGGAAAATTCATTTTATAAGGTGTGGTGATTTAAATGATTAAATGTATAAAATACATTTTAAAAATAAGTGTCAAAACCATTGATTGGATAAAAATAACACTGAAAATACATCTTTTAAAATCACAAAATGTCTTAAAGAAATGAAAGATGTGGCTCTCACTAGGAATCTGACTTAGAGTTGAGAGATTTAGTATCTTAAACAGAAAAAGAAACATAAGGATAAAAAAACATAAGATAATGACAAGTAAAAGACATAGGCCTTTAAAAAACTGTGTATAACTATTAAAATATAGAATTGACTGGAATAAAATATAGATTACGTTTTTGAAACAGTCATATGCTAAAGGCTTTCTTAGACTAAAGTACATGTGACCATTTGAAATTTGAAACAACTCTTAGGATTCACCAACTTTTTGTTAAAATACTTGTTTAAGGGAACCAGCAGTTAGCGTAATGGCTATGTTGCTGCGGTTCGTGTCCCGGACCCAGTGGCTTAAAACTCACGCCGGGCGTGTGTGCATGCGTGCCCAAGATCCTGAGAGGAGAATGGAAGAGAAAGGATTGTGGCGTAACCATCCCCCCCTGGGGGGTGATTTCTCGCTTTCTGTCTCTATATCTCTCTCTGTCTGTACGGCGAGCACACACACCCTGTAGCAAAAATCTCTCTTTAAAATAAATAGCAACATGATGATGATAACCAACATTTGCCAAGCACTTACCATGTGCAGAATTATGCATAAGTGGTTCGAGCACATGCGCCTCATAGCAAAAACCTCTCCAAAAAAAAAAAAAAAAAAAAAAAACTTGTTTAAGAAAACCACGGAGCAAAAACTAAAGCATGCTCTGCAAAGCTCTATTTACATTAGGCCAAAGACTGTGACAAAAAAACTTAAGGACCTCTAAAAAGGAAGAATCTAAGGCCCATGTAGGATCATAGAGTAGAGATCTAAAACTGGAAATAAGAATCAAGAGCCTACTGAAAGAATATTACTCATTCTAAACTTAGTAGTATTATCCCTGTCTGCGTAGAGAAATTTAATAGTGTTATGTATACAAATAGTGGATATATATATATTAGGTTGTTGTAAAAGTCATGATGCATTTTTGCATAGAAAAAGACACCATGGCTATTCCAACAACCCAATATTGTCCATTCTTTCCTTTTACAAATGGATAATTACTACTGTCATCTTACATTCCTCTAGTGTATATTGAGTGCATTTATCTACCACAAAACTAATTTTTAGTTCTCTGAATCAAACAGAATCTATCCCCACCTGATAGATTCCCTCATATTAAGCAGAGATCCTGTACTTCAAATTTAAAGTAAGAACTATTTTAAATATTTTTGTTGTCACTGTTAGGATGAGGGTGAACAAAACAAGTATTAGAAGAAATGAAGGACAGTCTTGAAAGACTGTATAACTCTTTTCCAGACTCCACTTCAGCTTCCTTTTAGGAAGATTTTATTTCCCTTGCCCTTTGAAGTCTTGTTAGGTCATGTGACTTTTTTTTTGGTCAGTAAAACATGATTAGAACTGTTATTTCCATGTAGAAGCTTTAAGAGCTTTCACATAACTTTGCTAATTTCTTCCTCCCACCTCCCTATCTCAGGCAACATTATAGATTGTGGTTGATCCGTCAAACTAATCTTGGAGTAAAGATGTCAACTCAAGTAGTGCATGCTGCAATGAAGCATGAGTGAGACATAAACTTTTGTTGATTTAGGTGACTGACGTTTAAGGAATTTACTATGTTGGAATAATTTAGCTGATCATGGTTGATACAAATCCAAATGTGGGAGCCAGATGGCAGCATAGCAATAAAATATAATGCTCTGTGAGATTGTCCCACATGGGAGGGTTCTTGGTTTATGACTAGAGACCTTCTTGAGTACACTAGGCAGGTACATGTCCATGAACCCAGGGAAACTGAAGCTGGGGTGGGTCATGGTATCAGGATCTTGTTGGGGATGCTCTTCCACTGTCTCTCTTGTTCATTGAAGAAACAGATGAATGAACTTTAAAAAACTCCAAATGTGGGGACCACAAGATGGCGTAATGGTTATGTCTCTGGACTCCCACTTAATTGACTGCGGTTCAAGTCCTAGACCCAGTGGTTTAAAACTCATGCCAGGCAAATGTGTGTACATGCCCAGAATCCCAAGAGTAGAGTTGAGGAGACACAATTGTGGTGTGGCCATCCCTCTGAGGGGTGATTTCTCACTTTCTATCTCTTTCTCTGAGGTGAGCACACATACCCTATAGCAAAAATCTGTAAAAAAAAAAGAAAAATCCAAATGTGTATCATCAGTAAGAAATATATAGTGAATAAATAAATAAATATATAACACAGAAATAAATATATAACACTATATGTACAATATGTACACAATGACACAATATATATTATGTATATTATAATGTTATAATCATGCAGTAGAATATTATACCGAAATTAAAATGAATGGACTTTCTAATGGTAATAATAATTTCCATAAACAGAAGACTGAGATAAAAACTGAATTTAAAATAATATTCTATACTGTTAAATTTCTGTGAACTTTAAAGTAGGTGAAGTATATAGAGTTTCAACATATAAGTTCACATAGGAATGCTATCAAGAAAATCTAAGAAATGATTAACATGGTGGTTATCTTTAACTGACAGGGAACATTAAAGTATGAGAGGAGTTACTAGTCTTCTGCTATTTGATGTGAACATTGGTTGCATTTGTATTTATTTATGGCAATATCGAGCTATGCATTTAGAAATAATTTGAAAA
This sequence comes from Tupaia belangeri chinensis, assembly GCF_000334495.1. Taxonomy (NCBI): domain Eukaryota; kingdom Metazoa; phylum Chordata; class Mammalia; order Scandentia; family Tupaiidae; genus Tupaia; species Tupaia belangeri. The sequence continues at coordinate 4,035,142 of NW_006159757.1, forward strand.
AAATCATCTACAGACATATATGGTAATATCATCATATTATTATATTCTTAAATTTTAATGCCTCATCAGTTTGCTAAGTCTCACTAACACATGCAAGACCAAAGATATAGATTAATCACCAGAATAAATTTGTAGACACATAAAGAAAATAAATACCAAATACCTCAACTGGTTTTAAAAGTGCCAGTGACTTTGAAACATATTTTTGACCCTTTAGTGATTATTTTGAAGTTCTAAAACAGATATTAAATAAGATTAATATAGAGCCATACTTTCAGTTTGAGCTATTAAATGAATAAAAGGTCACTATTTGTTTCATGTTATTGATGGGAAAAAATCAATAAGGTAATTTTTTTTTCAAACAACCAGTTGTCCTCCAGCAAAATTCTCAGTATATTATTTGTGTCTTCATGCCATTTATATCCATTAGTTAATAAAACATTTTGTCATTGAAAATTGTGAATACTGACAGATTTTGTTAAATTAACCATACAGAAATGTTTTTTAGTGGACTAAAATGAACAAACCTCTTAACACATTGGTCAAGTCTTGCTGTACAATGGAAGTCAATCTTTTGAATGGTCTCCTGCTTCCAAAATGAGTTCTATCACTTTGCCTTATATTCAAAACTTCCCAGCTTCTGAATTCTCTTTTTACTTTCTGCCACTAACCTTAACATATTTTGTTTATCAACATAATATTCATTTCAGTATGACCATGGATGTACTCTACATATTTATCCTAGCTGTTTCCATCTTGGTGTCTTTGTTTATAAGTATTATGCAAACTTATATCCACTATTTACTTGTTTAAAAAATGGCATAAAAATTTCTTCTCTCATTTAATTAAAATGAAACCATTCCAGTGCAAATCAAATGATTTATTTATAATGATGTTTATCAAAATCATCAATGGTTTTTTAAAATGGATTTTTGAAGGTAAAGAAAATCCTGTGACAAAATTTATGAGTGATGTCTATTCAGCATTCATTCATGGGTGTCTACTATATTTCAGGAATTTAATAGGTGCTGGAAATAGGGCAGAGTGCTAAGAACATAAAAGGTCCTGTCCTCATGATGTTTACATTCCAGGGGGGAGAGAGAGAGAGAGAGAGAGAGAGAGAGAGAGAGAGAGAGAGAGGCTCAAGGACAGCGAAATTGACATACTAAAACCTTATTACAAAGTTAATGGTAT
>NW_006159757.1:4036459-4056680 GCF_000334495.1 Tupaia belangeri chinensis
CATGATGTTTACATTCCAGGGGAGAGAGAGAGAGAGAGAGAGAGAGAGAGAGAGAGAGAGAGAGAGAGGAAGAGAGGAAGAGGAAGGAAGGGAGAAAGAAAGGAAAGAAGGAAGGAGGAAAGAAAGGTAATATGTTAGATACTGGTAAATCCAAAAAAGAAATAATACAGGGAAAGGTAAAAGAAATGATGAGGTAAGGGTTTCAATTTTGAATAGTATATCAGCAAAGATGGTGACATTTGGGCAAAAGTCTGAAAAGGATGAGGGTATAAGCCATGTGGACAGCAGGGGAAGAAGGTGCTGGAAATAGGGCAGAGTGCAAAGAACATAAAAGGCATTTTTCTAGGCAGAGGGAATCACCTAATATAAAGACTTGGAAGTGGAGTATGGATGTGACATTTGGGGCAGAAGTGGGAGACAGACTAGCTGAAAAGTATGTAAGATGAGATAACTGCTGCAGACTAAATGTTTGTGCCCCTCTCTCTGAATTCATGGGTTGAGCTTGATCTTCAATGTAATGGTATTGGGAAGTGGAAATTTTGGGAGGTAATCAAGTTAAACATGGAGGTGGAGATCCAGCCCTCAGAATGAGATTAGTGTCCTTAAGAGAAAAGAAAGAGATCAGACATCTTCCTCCCTCTACCATGTGAGAAAATAGTGAGAAAGTGGTTATATGCAATCCTGGAAAAGAGCCTTTCATTCCCTGAATCTGCAGGCATCTCAATTTGAAAAATTCAAGTGAGAAATCATTGTTATTTAAGTCATGCAGTATGTGCTTTTGTGTGTTTTAGTGTAGTAGCTCAAACTAAGTGAGTGACAGCAAAAAAATGACTTTGCCCAATTTAGTTTTAATAGCATTGGTTTCACTCCTATGTTATATCCTTAACAAAGTACAAATGCAGGGAAACCAAATAAGAGCTGATAATGGTTTGAACTTGTTTGGCAGGAGTGAAGGCAATGAGCAGTACTTGGATCCTGAAAGCAAGTTTAGGATGCTGCTGTCAGGATTTACTGTGGAGTATGGAGAAAGAAAAGTAATCAAAATTAACTTGTGTTGGGGCCAGCAGGTGGCATGATGATTAAGGCACTGGACTGCCACACTGCCAACCATGGTTTGAGTCCCAGACTTGGTGGCTTACTCTCTCTCCTGAGTGCACATGCTTTATAGCAAATTAAAATAATAATAATATTAATAAATTAAATTAATAATTACTTTAAAATAAAAAGATAAACTTGAATTATTATCCAGGATGATTGGAAGGATTGAGTTGGAATGGTCAAATGAAGGGTATGAAAAAATTGCACATATTCACAATTATATGGTCTTCATATAACCATGACAATGAGCAGTCTTGTGGTGATAGAAGGCAAGACTAGTGAAAATAAGTAGGTTAAAGAACTGTTATAATGGGTGATTGTATAAGCATGAGCTACATAGAGATTGATAGTATCCAGCATTAGGAAGGGAGAAGTTTTAAAGGGTGACAGTGCATGAGGAGGTGTGTTTGTTTCTTTAGAGAGAAATCTTTGCCATAGGGCACATGAGCTTACTGGAGAGAGAGAGCAAAGGTGAGAAATTACCTCCCAGGGAGAATGGCCATGCTGCAATCCCTTCCCCTCCATTCTCCTCTCAGGATCTTGTACATGCACACATCCTATGTGAATTTTAAGCAGCTGGGTCCAGGGCTCGAAAAATGGTTAATTAGGTGGGGGTCCAGTGATGTAGCCGTTATGCCATCTGCTGGTCCCAAGGAGGTATAATTTTTAAGGGAGAGGAAGTCCCCTGAGTTCTGAAAGATCATGCAAAAAGGCTGCATAATGGGCAGTATAACAAGATGACATAAATTTCAAAGCTGTCATTATTTGAAGGAAGAAGGAAGAGAAGAGGTAGATAGGAGGAACCGTGGTCCAAGGCAAGAGGAGAACGAGAAAGAAAACATTCATTGCTAGAAAATACTGTAGGGAAGTACTAGAGAAAATGAAGGAGAAATTCAGAGAAGAGAAGGGGACAGTTTTGAATCTTGTTAGTCACTGGCTGTCAGAGCCAGAGAAAGGTGTCAGAATCTAAAGAACAGATGATGGGATCAAGAAAGGGATGAAGATTTTACAAGATGAAAGTATAAATGATGATGGGTATTCTAGGTGGCCCTGGCTTCTTGAAGTGATAGTTATAAATAAGATTAGTATAAAAGGTTTCTACACATACGTTTTCTGAGGCTATGCATGGGGGAAGGCCATTTCTCCCATTTGCTTTTTTTCTGGGAGTTACAAATTGACAGAAAGGCTCTTACCCTCCAAAGATGGGCTCTCTATTGACTTGTAGCCATAGTAAGATTGACTAAACAACTTTTAAATGTATTCATTCATGTCACAAAGTCTTTATCTTTTTTTTTTTAATTTGTTTTAATGTTCTGGGGGTTGGAGATAGAGTGATAAGAACAAACAGAAAATTCATGCTACTGAGGAGCTTACCTTTTAGTTTGGGTGGTGGTGATGGTTATGGCAATGGTCAACAAATAAAAGAAAGTATCAGATAATGATTTCAGGAAACCAAAGTATATGTGATAGACAATCAGGAAAGTGCTAGTTTAGATAGGGAGGTCATAGGAGGCTTTTCTAAAATTTAACTTTTCATAAAAAACTGCATGAAGTGAGTTATGAACTATATGAAATTTGAATTAAGAGTTACAGCAGGAGGAGTAAGTACAAAAGCTCCACAGTAGGACTGTGTTTGGCATGTCTGAGTGAGAATGAATGAAAATAAATGTTGAGAAGGTGAGCGAGGAAGAAAGTCTGAGCTCAGGCTGAGAGGAGTCAGGTTGTTGATCTCTATGCTGTTGGCATTTTGGATTGTTCTGTGCATTGTAGGATATTTTTCTGTGTCTCTGCTCTCTACTCATTAGATGCCAGTAGCATACCCCCTCACCAAGTTGTGACAACCAGAAAAGTGTTTCCAAACTTTATAAAATGTCCTTGGGGAGAAGGGAGAGGAAGTAGGAAGTTTAAAACTACTGCTTTATAGAGTTGTATGCTATGCTATAGAGTTTAATGGGAAACCATTGTTTGGCTTGCACAGAGAAAGGAAAAACATCCCACCTAGATTTTAAAAATAAAATACCAGTTTCTCAGTGGAAAATTTATTGTAGGAGGGAAAAATGTTTGTTTTTCATTCATCCAGATTAAAGAAGTGGCACATGGACTAGGACAGCTTGAGTTGCAGAAGTGACACCAGTGCTAAATCTGTGAGAAATGGTTGCGGTAAGAATATCTTTTGAAGTGACAGCCATCAACACTTACGGCATTTTGAATTTGAGCACTAAAGAAATGCATGAACCCAAGGTTTTTTATCTTGGTTATTGTGTATTATTTACAAAGGTATGAATAACTGAGGCAGAGCAGTATTAGGGTGAGAATACAGAGATGAAGTGATCAGTTTAATATGCAAATTGGAAATTCACCTGAATAATTGCACATGCAAGACTGGATGTTGGGAAGGTAATAGATCTGTTGATATTAATTTGGGGGATATCATTTCAGATCACAAGTAAATCATTTCTTAGAGCTGCCATTAACAAAGTACCATAGACTGAGTGGCTTAACCAACAGGTATGTTTTATCACACAGTTCTGGAGTCTGGCAGTCTGAAATCAAGGTATCTGCAGGGCTGGTTCTTTCTGGAGATTGAGAGAAACACCATTTCATTTCTTTCCCCTAGCTTCTGTTGATTCTCTGCCAGTCTTTGGAGTTCCATGTAGAAGTATTGTCTCAAGACGTCTTATTCTTCACATAATGTTCTTGCTGTGCTTATGTCTGCCTCTCAGTTTCTCCTACTTACAAGGATACTAGTCATATAGGACTAGGGGCCCATCCTACTCCATTATGAACTCATTGCAGCATAACCAATTACATCTGCAGTGACTCTCAAAATTTAATGAACACTTTTAAACTCAGTTTATGTCTCCATACAATTAGCAACTGGCTTAGGGATATGGGAAGCTGTTTCTAAATAAGGTCATATTCTGAGGTACTGAGGGTTAAACCTTCATGTCGATTTTGGAGAAATACAAGTCAATATATAATAATATGCAATATTAATGTATATTTTATTTGTGGCAAGGGTTTTTATAGATTATCTGTGTAATGGTATAAGGTAAAGCAGAACAAATCTGAGAATAGAGTCCTATCAGAGATAGAAAAACCAGTACAAAGTTCATTAGAAAAACAATGGCCACAATATGGAAATAAAAAACTCTGTTGATCCAGAAATAAGATAAATGATGTGTTCCAGTTACAGAGGCATAACCAACTATAGAAATATAATAAGAATAAGAGATGGATTGAGAATTGCCAATTGGGCTGCCCAATAAGGAGAGCTAGACAAAAGTATTTGAGATGAAAGACTGATTAACAGAAGTTTAGGGGAGGCCCAGCGTCAGTCAACCAAAATCTGAAAATAGGTGAGTAGGGTACAGTAAGATACGTTGAGAAAGAGACTACTATATTCACACAACTTTTTATACTATATTGTCATAATTGTTTAATTTAGTTATTAGTTATGGTGATTAATTTATTTATGTGTCTGATTTGTAAACTAAGCATTATCAAAAGTAATTATGTAGAGGTGCATATATGTGTATATATAGGTGTATACACACACACACACACACACACACACACACACACACACACAGTTGCTGGGGATCTTAGAATATATCCCTAAACAAGGGAGTGGAGTTTACAAGAATTGGTAGATTATCAATATTTCTTAAAAAAAACTCCATGGATATACTAATTATGTTCTGAAATTTGATTATTGCATTGTTAGTTTAACTTTGAGGTCATTAACTATTTGATATTTCCCTATATCCTGTTTAATTCCTATTTTATCTGAAAGACAGATTTTGAGTTAGTAACATCGATTGTAATAATTTAACATTATACATTTAAATATATGAAAAATAAAGGTCAGACAGAGGTGCAGCAGTAAAACTCAACAGTTTGTGGGACTGTCCCACATTGGAAGGTTGCAAATTTGCATCTAGAGGTGTCACTGAGTATGTTAGACATGTATGTGCCCATTATCTTGGGCTTGATGAGCCTGGGGGTGGATTGCAGCTTCACGACCCTGTTTGGGGTACTTTCTCTCTCTAACTTTGTCTCTCTTGCTCATGGAGAAGTAAATAAACTTTAAAAATATGAAAAGTAATTACCTTATATAGTTTGGAGAAATAGCTTATAATATTGGGTCATTTCTGACACATTTCTGCATAGAAAAACATAGAAAAATGCATCATGACTTTTCTGATGATCCAGTAGTAACATTTGAAGTTTATTATATCCCTAAAAGATTCTTATTTATTCAAGTGATTTAAAAATATGAAAAGTAATTACCTTATATAGTTTGGAGAAATAGCTTATAATATTGGGTCATTTCTGACACATTTCTGCATAGAAAAACATAGAAAAATGCATCATGACTTTTCTGATGATCCAGTAGTAACATTTGAAGTTTATTATATCCCTAAAAGATTCTTATTTATTCAAGTGAATGTATTAAGAAGTTTGCTTGAGCCATCCAAGTTTTCTTCTCATATATATAATTTTAAAAGTATGTAGAATGCAATTAGAAATAATCAACTCACTGTATTACCAAATATTTTAAAATGATTTCATCGTTCTTATAGTTACATTATGCTTTGGAGCTATATAGAAGCCTCATTTTGTAAAAGAGTTGATAATTAATACAAAGCTGATAAACAGTGAACATTTCTAGCATAATTGTTCAACTCACACATTGAACAATGCCAAAGCTAAAAGTTTAACAAGCATGTTTAAAAACAGAACGTGTCTACATAAAGTTAGCAATTGGTTCAGGGGATGCAGAAAATTAATCTATATGTCCCATACTTGTGAGTAAAAGTAAAAGCAGGTAATATCTGCTAATTCTTAATCTCTAGTGTCTCAAGTTACTTCTGAAGTCGTTTCCAGATCACACCTGTTGTCTTGAACATTAATGAAATTGCAAAACTTATGCTCTGATATATTTTTTTTCTTTAATTGAAAAAAGATACACTTGGGGTGTGTTGATGCCAAGTTAATAAATCCTGAGGAAAGGATTTAATATTGGAAACATGGATATAAACTTGGAATGGAGTGTATTGGCTCTACTCTAATGAACTGTGACATTTAATTCATAATGGCAGAAATTGCAGCTTAAATCCTCATTAATCAGAATGGAAGTAAATCACAAATCACTAATCATGACTTTCTCCTCATTTCCAAAAAGATTTAAAAAAATATTGCAAAGAAAATCACAGTAGGACACATGAGTTTGACATATTTTACATGCTTTTATTTAGCAGGGAAGGGAAGAAGAGAAGGAAAATTAATTCCAAATGAACTTTAAGTCTCTATTCTTAAATAAGTGGCACTTGACTTTTTATGTTATGTGCATGCATGTATGGGAGTGAGTAATCAATGCTTTTTAAAAGACTATCAAAGAAAGTACTCCCTGGCATAAAGTACATGCTGAGGAAACGGCATATCTCCAGGAATACATTGTTTCCTACCTGTTTTTTCCCAGTTCCTACCTATTGACTCAGCAGGATGAAATTGCTAAAGCTAACAGAAAAGAGAAGGACCAGCTTCTCAAATATGTAGGTGTTTGTTTGAGAATGCAGCATAGTGGCACAGCAGCCTCTGTCTGCAGAGATTAGTCACTATGCTTACGGATGTAAAAGACAGCTATAATTCTGAGTTCATTGTCCTACCCACACCCCAAAGCGTGAAGGGCAAGATGAAACAAATGAGTCCAAGTTCAAGATTCCTTTTTTTTAGAGGTTTTTGCTATAGGACACCTGCGTGCACCAGAAAGATAGAAACAGACAGAAAGACAGAAAGCGAGAAATCAACTCCCAAGGGGGGATGGCTATGCTGCAATCCCCTCTCCTCCATTCTCCTCTCGGGATCTTGGGCACGCATGCACATGTGCCCAGCATGAGTTTAAGCCACCAGGTCCGGGACTCGAACTATATGGGAGTTCAGCAACATAGCCATTACGCTAACTGCTGGTCCCTCAAGATTCTTTACCTATGTCATTGTGTTCCTTTCATGATCTTGTAATGAGATCGTTAATGATTTCAGATATTCTGAATTGACTAAGAAAGAGTTATTGAGACGGGAAGGTAGAGTTCCAAACAGTCCTAAAGTTTCATTTGTATGGACTGCTTTAAGAAGACAAATTTATAGAGGTGGAGTCAGTGGCTGTCTAACTTCAGGTAATGTTAGTGGGAACAGATTGTCAGTCAGCTTTGGAAAAAAGCTTAGGTTGATGTGAAAGTTCTAAAACTGGATCCTGGGAAGGTTTCCCAAGTCTCCAAATTTACTAAAAATTGTTACATTGTACCCTGACCATAAATGGGGTTTATGGTGTATAAATTATACCTCAGTGAAGCTGTAAAAAAAATCTATTTCCATGGTTGCAGATTTTTCACTTTGTTTAAATTATGTACATTTAAATATATATCTTTACACACCAGTTTGTTTAAAACTTAGTGATGTGTATTTGATCAGAACAAGACATTCTTTTACTGGTAGGAACAAGTAACATTAATACATAAACCTGGAATTAAAAGATTTTGCTAAATAATAGTATAATAGCTATAAGTCACTCAAAACTATGGTAATAATATGTTTTAGAACATGGTACAGCCAACCAAGAATTAAAATATAGGCATCTAATGCTGTCCTGAATATTCTAGTTGTAAGTTTTCCCTACCCAGTACCACTTTGTATAGGTTTTAGGAAGGTTGATTTTTTTCATGTCTACATTCTAGTAGCAATTAGCATGTGGTTTTGGTACAGTACTTATTACCTTGTACTATAGTTGTTCATGTGTCTGTTTATTCACTAGTACTTCTTGGGGTGGGATTTATGCCTTTTTTTTTCTAAGTTTATTTATTTCTTCCACAAATGAGAGAGACAGAAACAGAGAGAGCAAGATAGCATTCCCAATAGAGTCTTTCTACCATGATCAACAACTGGTGTAAATGAGTTCTGGATCATGGACTCACTTGTGCCTAAGGTCTCTGGACACAAACTGGGAATGTACTTATGTGGATCAGATTTACAGAGCATCTCATGTTACCACAATGGCATTGTCTAGGTCCTGAAATTTATGAGTTAGGTTTATGTTTCCACAGATATTTGTATAGTATTTGACACAAAGCAGGCAAAAAAAAATTAATGTTTACTAAATATGTGCTTTTATTAACAATGGCTTTGTTTTTTTAGTGGTGTAAAAAGGATTTGTATTATCCTTTTTCCAGTTGAGTAAATAATACTTGAGTAAATAATATGGTTTAATGTATGACACCTCTTGGGATACTCACTGATATCATATGAAATAATATTGAAATAAAATTTAATTTAGATCTGTGCCATTATAAAACCTCCTGTGACTCTTTAAATTTAAATTAGTTGTAATTTAAATACTCAATTTAATAGTCACACTAGACCATATTTCAAGTAATCAATAGTTAAACGTGGATTGTGACTGACTACTCTATTGAAAAACACAGATATAAAATCTTTCATGATCACAGGAAGTGGGCAAAATTTATCTAAATCTTCATTTATTTTGTGAGGTTGATATGAATAAAATTAATTGACTTTAAACTAGATAGCACTATTGTTACATACTTTTTTGTCCCATACCAATAGGAGAGTATTGAAGGGATGACTGGTATTATAGTCTATTTTCTTTTATACTACCTTCTATATTCATCATATATTATCAAAAAAAGTATAAAAAGTACAGTATACTTGGGCCAGCAGGTTGCATAGTGGTTAAGGCACTGGATTCCACAGAGCTGATTGTATGGTTCAAATTCTGGACCTGGCAGCCTGAAAAGCAAACCAGGTGATGACATATGTGGATTTGGGTTGAAAATCCCTAAAAGAGAATGAAAGAGAAAGGATTGCTGTGTGGCCATTCTCTTGGAGGGTGATTCCTCCTTTTCCCTTTATTTCTCTCTGGGAAGTGCACATGCTGTATGACAAAATCTAAAATAAATAAATAAAATAAGTAAAACAGTACAGAATACTTCAAGAACTCTTAAACAAATTTCATACTTACTTTTTAAAGAGAATTTTAATAGGAAAAATCAGGTTAGATAAATACTCATTTACTAATGGCTGCTTTTGAAAATAAATTCCATTTAATAAAAATTGAATGGATATAATAAGTATGATTATTACTTTCATAAAGGCAATTTAAGAATGGATCCATTCTTCTAGATAAGTGTTCTGAAAATAAGAAAGAGAAAACTCTGGCAAACAAACATTCAAAGAGTCACTGAGGTTTTCAGCCCTTGAAGCATATACCATAACAAAATAATTTTTTCGTAATTAAATAAATATGACCACTCATATTTTATAGTCTTTTATGTAAATGCCTTAAAAAGTATAATCAAATCTTTTCCTTATGGTGGCAGCTGATTGCTTACAATCTTTGTCTTGTTTATCTCTGATCAGAATCATATATTTTTCTATAACTGAGCAGAACCATCAAGTCATGATCACCAGAGTACAAGGTTTAAGGGAGACAGGGATTTACTCTTTACATGTCAGAAATATATTTTGAACATAAATCCCAAAATACTGGAAAAGATTAAGATACATACAACATATTTCAATTCTAAATTAGTTTGGTTCTATTCTGTGTACTTCAAATCATTTATCCCTAGCCTTTTTAATAAGCTTTAAAGCAGATTTTATCAGCTTCATTTTATAGATGAGTAAAACTAAGGAACAGAGAAGATAAATACCTTGTTCACAGTCTTGCTGTTCCTAAATAGTGCTATTAGAATGGAAATTTATGTCTGCCTGAATGAAAACCCCAGATTTTCTTCTCTCTCTACCCCTTTCAGGAGGAGCCAAGATGTGTTAAGATGTTCCCACTTATAAATAATTATGTTATTCAAAACAATTTTGAATAATTGCCCCATGATTGTGAGAAACCAGAGACACTCAAAAGGGGCTGAACTTACTTAGTTCTAGCACACCTTTCAGGAGAAGCAGTGGTGACTGTTGCAGATATTTCACTGAGACCACCAAAAACTTAGAGCTAACGATGAGGGTTGTGGTGAGGCTTTCTATATCCTGAACAACCACATATAATTATTAGTCTCATGTATTCTAATTGAGAGAGAATAGCTTTTACACTGTCCATCTTTTTATTTATTCACTCATTTACAAAAATATAGTTAATGTGTATTTTGTGCCAGATATTATGCTAGGTACTAGGGATGCAATCATGAAAAATGAAACATCTTTCCTCTTCTCAGACAGGACTAGGTGCTAGCCAAGGCAAGGCAACATGTCCAGCTAAAGAAAGCAGAAGTCTAAATAGTGATCTATACGGGGACTTGTTCCCTTGACAGGATGATTGGCTTAGAATATTTGTTTTAACAAAAGACTTGCATAGATTTTAGTATTACTCTGGCCTCTCTATAACATGTCTGAAGAGACCAAGAAAACAACTTCCTTACTAACTATGTTAATTGAGTCAAACCGTTAGATTTGATTCTCAGAAATGTCAGGAAATTAGACACCCTTGTTCCCACAGCAGCTCTCCAATAAAGCATTTTGCTTGTAAGAAGAGTCAAAGTGCAATTAAGAACCGTCCCTTTCCATTAGCTTCTTTTCTTCTACCCCACCCCCACCCCTTTCAGACTTTCCACACCCCCATAGACTCTTAAAGAACAGGCTTCTGGCAGCCTCTAAAATTGAACTGAGAAAAACTGTATGGCAATACTAAAAGAATAATGTCATAAGAACCATCTTGTAATCTAACTGCCCATTTTTATTGCTATCATACATGCTTGTGTAGTCCCATAAAGTCATTAAAATTATATAAATAAAAAAATCTTTGTTATTAAGTCTTAAAAAAATATTTTTCCTATGACCTCTAAAGTTTCCCACTCCTCCAGTGTCCTCCATCAACTAACTCTGAATTTGAAACTTATCTGACACAAAGCTTGGGATATTGGACTTCATAATTCCTAGTAGACTATTCTGTTTCCTAAAATCTTGCTAAGACCACACAGATCTTCTCAGAGTACTCAAATGATATTGATATTGATATAGTCTTCAAATGATATTGAACTCCACCATAAATTGTGAGGGTAAGAATAACCAAAAGTCCCTTTTAGTCTTAATCCTAGTTTTTATTAAGTTTAATGATACTATTTAGGTACAGTAAAATGTACTTCTTTTAGTGTATACAGCTGTCTAAATTTTACAGATCAGTATCATAAGACAGTTACCCTATGATAGAGAAGTTTTGTCACCCCCTAAAATCCATTCATGATCCTTTGTAGGATTTACAGTTTACATTTGTAATTAATCATAGTATGACTTTAAATACTATTATACTACCTCAAATGAAGTTTCAAACCCTTGTAATGGTTTAATCTCAAGTCTTTCTTTACATCTTTTGTGTCATTGTTGACATTTATTTTACTTTCCCATATGTCATTGATCAATAATACATTGGGGTATTGCCATTATTTTTACTCTATAAAGGTCATTTTTTCTTTCTTTATAATTAATTAATTAATTAATTTTGGCATAGGGTACATGCACTCCCCATAGAGAGTCAGTCAGAGAAAGGGAAAGTGAGAAATCACCCCCGCGTGGGGAGGATGTCCATACCATAGTCCCTTCTTCTCTAAACTACTCTTGAGATTGTGGGCACACGCACATACCCGGCGTGATTTTTTTTTTTTAGAGGATTTTGCTATTGGGTGCGTGTGCTCGCCAGACAGACAGAGACAGAGAGATAGAAAGCAAGAAATAACCCCCCAGGGGGGATGGCAACGCCACAATCCCTTCTCCTCCATTCTCCTCTCGGGATCTTGGGCATGCATGCACACACGCCTGGCGTGTGTTTTAAGCCACCCGGTCTGGGACGCGAACTGGGGTCGACTATGTATGAGTCCAGCGACATAGCCATTACGCTTACTGCTGGTCCCAGGAGCACAGAACTTTTAATTGGTTTAGTGGCATGCCAGAGTATAATATATTTACCTTGAATTTTAAATTGGAGGGTTTGTATGTTTGAGTATGGAAGGTCACGGATTTGCAAGCCTTCATATTTTGCTATCTGTAAACACAAAATAAATTCTGTAGTCCTATGACTTTTAGTATACAAAGCACAAAATCAACCAGGTGAGAGAAACTGCAGGAAAAGAAGAATTTAATGGAACATAGAAAAGTCACACAAAGCACAGATTATAAGCAATCTAGCCCATGTTTGACAATTTGAGTAGTATATATTTTGTCAAGCTCTACTAGGTCCCGGAAGCAGCAGCTAGTTTCATTAGCAAGATGAAGGATGTCTATAATCTCTATTTTTGCTGTGTTGCCTCTTCTCAGTGTGCTTCTCATGTACTGTTAAAGATGTTTCTATGACCAGATGACTGAAAGAAATATTATAGATTTCATCTCTAGATGATTCTTTAGGTAATAATGGTACTTCTCAGTGTGGGTGATCACAGCATTATAGATTTAATCTGGAATGGCCACAAAGGAGAGCATAGAACGAAATTCTTCCAACAAAAAAAAATCAACAGAACTTCAAAAGTACACTTGTTACTCATTTTGTGTGAAAGGAGAGGGGATCAGAGGCATGGATATGTAGAGATAGGCGCTAATGATATGGTCAGGGATTAGAAGACATACAATAGAAAACTGTTAACAAAGAAACTTTGGAAAGAGGAATCAGATGGATTTCTCTGAATGGACAGTAAGTGTGAATGTCCCAAGTGAATTTTTGGAGGAGTAGAATCTTAATCAGGTCGAATAAATAAACTATATTTTATATGTCAGTTAACCTCTTTATTAAGCAATTGTTGTTCATGCACAGTAAGCTAATGAGTAAGCTGACCATGGTGGCAGGGATGGAGATAATGCATAAACTCCACACAATGGATTTTTAATCACCAAGAGTATTTGACTTTAGTCAGTGCCAACTGCCCAAACTGACAATAGCAAAGATCAACTCTTTTTTTTTTTTTCAGTCTGAAAACAGCCACTGTTTATTTACTGACCAGATTACAAAAATAATCATGGTGGATACCTTAGTTCATCCTTCTAATAAGTCTGTTGATCTGGTCTTCCTTATTGCTAGCATCTCCACCTTCTACAAAATGGGTGGTCTTTTTCTTCATTCTACCTCGTGGAGAAGATAATTTGAAGGGCCACAGGAAATTATTTGCTTCTTCGAAGCATTTTCCAATAGTATAGATTGCTTGAATTAGGTCCTCCATGCAGATGATGCCAAATTTACCAAGAGATTGAGTAATCAAAGAGTTATCTGTCAAAGCAATTCGCTTCTTATTGATTTTTCCATAACCACATTTGTAGATCAGTTCATTTACTGACTTCAGGTTTGGGTACCCCCATGCAATATATGGTTCCCCAGTTCTCAGCATGTCAATTTAGGCCTTGTTGAGTTTAACAAAGGTGCAATTGAAGATCTGGCGAAGACGAAGAAGATGCAACACCTTTTGAAACCTTGAGCTCACTACATTGCTACCTCTGATGACAAATGCCAGTTTGGGTTCTGCAAGTACATAGAAGTTACCAGCTTTTCTTGCCATCCTGGCCATGTGAATCTCAGTTCTGTGCATCTGTCTGTGTTCCTTATGATAGTGCTTAGCTTTTTCATAGATAAGCTTCCTCCTTGCCTTTCAAAGCATGTTTTGAGCAAACTTCTTTCTCAGGCGCTTGATCTTCAGTTCTGCAAATTTCCTTCGCATTTTCTTAAGGGTTTCTGGCACAGCAGGAACCTTTTTCTTGGTGGCTTCAGCCGCACCAGGAGCCTTTTTCTTGATTTCTGCCGCAGCAGGAACCTTCTTTTTCTTCTCTTAAACGCCTTCCATGGTTCCAGCTAGAAAAGAGCAGCAAAGATCAATTCTATGCACCATTTTCCAAGAATATCAACCTGTTGACATTGACTGGAATAATCTCATGGATGGGAACATTTTGTTTTTACTAGAACATGTTGTACTTTAGATACAAATTTTCCTTGTTGTCAAGAATATTTCTATTATTCTACCATTTATAAACTTGTGAAATGCCTTACTATATAGTAGTCCTTTCAGTATGAACTTTGAAAAAGGAAGTTCTTTTAAAGAAAATTAAGGATTTCTGTGATTCGATGCTTGTATTCACTAATCTCACCTGGTTCTTCATCATCCTAAAATAACTGCATTGATACAATGGTGCAGTGGCCTTCAAAGACTTACTATGGTATTATCTTGGTGGCAATATCTTTAGGGCTAAAAGAAATTAATAAGTCTGAGGAATCATGATATACTAATGGAAATGTATCCTATTCCATGTAATCCACTAATACAGTTTTCTTCTTTGTTCTTGTCTCCACAATTGTAATTATGGTCTAAAAGTCTTAATTCTCAAAGAAAGATGGATACTACCAAGAGACACATGGCTCTGTGTATTTAGAACTTGTGGACTACTGAATATGGAACCTGACTACATTGGATTCCTTATGCCAGTGAAAGCCTGGGGAAAAAAGATCACTTTAATTATTAGAGTGATTGATCCAACTAAAAAAAAAGCAATTGGATTGCTGAAACACAATGAATTTGATAGAGTACAATTTAAGTGCAGAAGAACCTCCTGGGGCCCACATTGACACTCTCATATCTTGTCGTAGAAGTTATGGAAAGGTACAACATCACAACTCAAAAAGGATTGAAATTGTCCAGATCTTTCAAGAATGAAAGTTTTTTTAACATTTTACCAGGAAAGGATCTTTGGCTACTTGATTGCTTTTAAAAATATTATGAGGATTATGAATAAAGAGTGGCGTAAGGGAGGTTTTTTTGTTTTTGTTTGTGTTTTTTTTTTTTTTTTTGGAGGACATGCATGCACTCACCAGAAAGACAGAGAGAGACAGAGAGACAGAAAGAGAGAACCCCCCTCCCCGGCAGGGAGGATGGCCATGCCACAGTCTGTTTTATCCTCCTGTCAGGATCTTGGGCACACATGCACACATGCCGGTGTGAGTTTAAGCCACCAGGTCTGGGACTCAAACTGTGGTCAACTACGTTAGAGTCCAGCAACATAACCATTATACAAACTGCTGGTCCCAGAAGGGAGTTTTAAATGCCAGCTATGACACTATGATTTGTTACAGAAATAGAGACTAAAGTAGTTATAGATATGACTTTATATATTAATAAATAATATTCTTGTACATAGTGATATTTTTTCAATATTTTATTTCCTTACCACTTGATGGAAGTTGTATTGATATTATTTAATCTAGTATCTCAGGGTGTTTTTTTTTTTTGCTGGATGTTAAAGAAAATGTAAGTCAGATATAAAAATTATAGATGGATAAAATGAAATACAGGAGTTTGTAGATGATGTGAGGAAGAGAGTTGGCAGGTTTGCATTTGTGTGAAGGATAGTTGAATCAAATCATGCATAACCATGATTTTACTAACTACTGTCTTAGTAAGTTAAGTATTAATAAATGAAGGGTGAATAAATGGATCATATTTTGACAAGGAATTAACTGCAGTGTCTTTGTACTGGGTCAATTTAACTAAGCTAAAACCATATTTTCCTGAATTTATTTCCAAGTATGGTTTTGATTTAGATTGGTCACAAGAAAAATTTTTGTTAGAATCAAAAGTTGCAAGTGAAGCAGCAGCTATGATATCCTGAAGGCATCATGAAATCCATGTGTGCTGTGGTTCACCTGTTGCCTGTCTAGTCAGCCTATTGCAGCAACCAGGTCCACAGTTCCACTCAAACCTGCATATCATCTTCTCAGCCTTCCTGAGTCCTAGGACAGACAGACATGGAGCTCTGTGGCTAAGGTACCAGGTTCTTTAGCTGGGTACCTAAATTTCCTGGAATTTGTGGGAAACAGATGTCGATTTTAGGTTTTCATGAATTTAATTTGCCTGTGTACATTTATGTTTGCTTCTGTCCAGAAGTGAATATCCAGCATTTCTTTCTGGCCAGAAGCCCTGCTAATCACAGCAACTTTATGATTCTGACAGTTGTAGAAGAATCAGCTTTCTATTGGTTGCCTGACCGATTTCCAGAATTTTGTGAGATGACTCCCTATGCTGAATCTAATAATAGTCCGTATCATTCATAGGGGACTTGATTCAATATCAAACTTTAACTAATATATATAACACAGAAGATATATTTCCTAACTTTAAAGGGGAAAAATAAAAAATACACAAACCAAGAAAAAGAGAACTAACTAGTAAAACAAGAAATTTAAAAAGTCATCCAGATATTAAGTAAAAAGTATATCTCATGGTTTTTGGGTGGAAAGTTCTATTGATGTCTGTTAAGTCCATTTGATTTATGGTATCATTTAGATACTTTATCTCTTTACTTATTTTCTGTCTAGATGATCTGTCCAGAGGAGATAGTGGGGTGTTGAAGTCTCCAACAATTAGTGTGTTGCAGTCTATCTCTCTTTTTAGATCTAACAGTCTTTTCTTCACATATTTGGGTGTTCCTGTGTTAGGTGCATATATATTTATAATCGTTATATCTTCTTGATGAATTAACCCTTTTACTACAATATAGTGCCTTTCTTTGTCTCTTTGAAAAGTTTTTGTTTGAAAGCCTATTTTGTCAAAAATTAGTATCAGGACTGCAGCTCTATTTTGGTTCCCATTTTCATGAAATACCTTTCTCAAGCCCTTTACTTTTAGTCTATGTATGTCTTTGTATGAGATATAGTTCTTGTAGGCAACAGATAGAAGGTTTCTGTGTTTTTATCAATTCAGTCAGTCTGTGTCTCTTGATTAGAGAATTGAACCCATTAGCATTCAATGTTATTATCGATATTTCCAGACTTGTCCCTACTTTTAAGTTGGCCATAGTCTTGGACCTTTACAAAGACTGACCATAGGATAGGGCATAAAAGCAAGCCTCTACAGATTTAAAGGCATAGAAACTATATCTAGTATCTTCTCTGACCATGATCGAAATAAACTTGATTTTCATTTCAAGAGAAATCCTCAAAAATACACAAATACATGGAAACTAAGTAACCTACTCCTGTATGAATTCACAACTACTGAAAAATTAAGACTAAAATAAAAAGATTCATAGAAGCCAATGACAATGAGGACAAAAGTTTCCATAATCTTTGGGACACTATGAAAGCAGTCATAAGAGGGAAGTTCATAGCAATTAGTGCACATAAGAAAAAGATGGAAAGAAGGCAAATGGATCACCTAACATTGTGCCTCAGAAAACTGGAAAAGCAACAGAAAAAAAATTCAATAAACTGCAGGAGAAAAGAAATAATAAAGATTTGAGCAGAAATAAATGAAATAGAAAATAAACAAACTATACAGAAAATAAATGAAAGTAAAAGCTGGCTCTTTGAAAAGATAAACAAAATTGATATACCACTAGCAAGACTTATTAAGAAAAAGAGAGAAAAGAACCAGGTAAATCAAATTTGCAATGAAGCTGGCAATGTAACAACAGACACAACAGAAGTACAAAACATCATTAGAGGATATTATGAACAACCATATATAAACAAACAAGAAAATCTGGATGAGATGGACAAATTCCTGGACACATATAATCTACCAGGATTGAGCCAGGAGGATGTAGGAAGTCTGAATAGGCCCATAACAAGTGAGGAAATTGAATTAATAATAAATAACCTCCCAACAAAGAAATGCCCTGGTCCTGATGGCTTTATCTCTGAATTCTTCAAAACTTTTAAAGAAGAGTTAACCCCCATTCTGCTCAAGTTATTTCTAAAGATTCAAAAAGGAGAAACTCTCCCAAATTTATTCTATGAAGCCTCCATCACCCTTATCCTTAAAACAGATAAGTACAAGACAAGGAAGGAAAACTATAGACCATTATCTCTGATGAATATAGATGCAAAAAATCTCAACAAGATACTAGCAAATCATATCCAACAACACATAAGAAAGATTATACATCAAGACCAGGTAAGCTTTATCCCAGGGATGCAAGGTTGGTTCAACATATATCAAACCATAAATGTAATACACCATATTAACAGAAAGAAAGAAAAAAAAATCATATGATAATATCAATTTATGCAGAAAAAAAAGCGTATGATGAGATATAACATCCCTTCATGATCAAGTCTCTCAGTTGAATCGGCATTGAAGGGTCTTTTCTCAACACATAAAAGATATGTATGAAAAACCCATAGTTAACATCATCCTGAATTGTGGCGAGCACTGCATACGGAAGCCATCTCGAGCTATCTGCCATCTTGAAACCATTAGGCTTCACTTCCTCACTGAGCAAATCGTTTCTCAGAAATCATGTGACCAACCATTCTCCCCGGAAGTGGTTGGGTTTCTAGGCAACGGGAGAGATACACCCACATCAATGATTGGTTCATGCTGTTGTATTTCATTTGCATTTTGGGCAACCAATTGGTTCCCACCAGCTGTATATAACTCGCCATTTCTCTGCAATAAACGGAAGTAGACGGAAGAAGACGACTTGACCAGCACCTTGTAGTGTGTGTGCGTGTGTTTGTCCCATCTCTCACTCCCTCCCCCAAGGAACCTGTTCCACGGTCCCGCAGGCCGGGACACTGAATAGAGAAAATCTGAAAGCTTTTCCACTAAAAACTCGTACAAGGCAAGGATGCCCACTTTCTCCACTCCTTTTCATTATAGTACTGGAAGTCCTCACCAATGCAATCAAAGAGAATAAAATAAAAGGCAATCAAATAGGAAAAGAAGAGGTGAAACTATATCTCTATTTTCAGATGACATAATGGTATACATAGAAGACCAAATGGTAGCCATGAAAAAATTCCTGGAAATAATACATGAATACAGTAAAGTTGCAGGATACAAAATCAACATACAGAAATCTATAGTATCCCTATATATGAACACCAGGCAGAGTGACCTAGAACTGAAAAAAGTAATTCCATTTACCAGAGCCACAAAAAATATAAGATACCTAGGAATGAATCTAACCAAAGAAGTTAAAGACCTCCACAAGGAAAACTATGAAAAGCTAAAAAAATAAATTGAAAATGACACAAAAAAGTGGAAGGACTGCCTATGTTCCTGGATTGGAAGAATTAATATAATCAAAATGGCAATTTTATCCAAATTAATCTACATATTTAATGCAATCCCAATCAAAGTGCCAGAGACATTCTTTACAGATACAGACAGGAGAATCATACAATTTGTCTGGAATCATAAAAGACCTCTTATTGTCAAAGCAATCCTACGCAAGAGGAGTGGAGTGGGTGGCATCTCATCCCCTAACTAAAAATATACTACAAAGCTGTGGTAATCAACACAGAATGATATTGGCACAGAAATAGACAGGTGGACCAATAGAACAAAATAGAGTCCCAAGAATTAAACTCCGAGACATACAGCCAACTGATTTTAGACCAATGATACCAGTCATTCCAGTGGGGAAAGGAAAACCTCTTTAGCAAATGGTGGTGGAATAAAGATATCCACCTGTAGAAAGTTGAATCTGAACCCCTACCTCTCACCAAGGACAAAAATCAACTCAGAGTGGATCAAAGATCTAAACCTAAGACATCAAACTATAAAACTGCTGCTGGAAAGCACTGGGGAAACTCTGGTAGACATTGGGGTAGGCAAAGACTTCTTAAATAAGACTCCCAAAGCACAGTCCATAATCCCAAAAATAGACAAGTATTATTGTATCAGATTAAGAAGTTTCTGCATGGTAAAAGACTCAGTAATTAGTGTGAATCAACAGCCCTCAGAATGGGAAAACATTTTTGTAAACTATGTTTCAGATAAGGGACCAATAACCAGAATATACAAGGAACCCAAGCCACTGTCCCAAAAAAAAAAGGTGATTAACCCTGTTAAAAGATGGGAGAATGAGTTGAAAATACCACTCTCTAAGAAAAACATGTGAATAGCCAAAAGACATATGAAAAAATGCTCAACATCCCTCAATGTAAGGGAGATGCAGATCAATACCACAATGAGATAATACCTAACCCCAGTCAGAATGATTTAAGATAAAAAAAAATTAAAAAAAAAAAAAAGATTAGTGCTGGCAGGGGTGTGGTGAAAGGGAAACTCTCCTACACTGCTGGTGGGAATGTAAACTGGTCCAGCCACTATGGAGAAAA
>NW_006159757.1:4056783-4063251 GCF_000334495.1 Tupaia belangeri chinensis
ATGCCAATGAACAGATGAATGGATTAAAAAAGTATGGTACATATACTCTATGGAATACTACTCAGTCATAAAAAAAAAAAAACAATAAGAGCCTGCTTTTGACAGAAAGTGGGTGAATATGGAAGATTTACTGCTGAGTGAAGCAAGCCGGGCTATCAGGAGAGACATAGAAACTTAGTAAAATGGTTGTGTATACTAGACAGTGTGGGAAGAAGGCAGTGAAGGAGTAAAGTCTGAGGAAAGACACTAAGGAGAAAAATAGAGAGGCAAGGCATTTATGGGACAAAGAAATGGATTATTATCAATTGAAAATAACTTTATAGTATTGTCAACTGGACTGGTGAGATATGTATACACAGGAGAGACATAGAAACTTAGTAAAATGGTTGTGTATACTAGACAGTGTGGGAAGAAGGCAGTGAAGGAGTAAAGTCTGAGGAAAGACACTAAGGAGAAAAATAGAGAGGCAAGGCATTTATGGGACAAAGAAATGGATTATTATCAATTGAAAATAACTTTATAGTATTGTCAACTGGACTGGTGAGATATGTATACATGTTGGAATATTCACACAGTAAGCTAAATAATGTGATTGACTGTATAAAAGAAATCAAAATTTAAAAAGTAATTTACTATGAGTGTGAAAACTCTATGTAATAATATTAAAATCTAGATCTCATGGATAATTTTCTAGGAAAAAATATTATTTATGGGACCAGCATGTGGAATAGTGGTTAAGGCTCTGGACTTCTACGTGGCTAACTGGGTTTGAGTCCCAGATCTTGTGGCTTGAAACTCACACCAGGTGCATATTCATGTGTCCCTAACATTCCTAGAGGAGAATGGAGGAGAAGAAATTGTGATCTGGCCATTGTCCTGGGGGGTGATTTCCCACTTTCTGTCTCTTTGTCTCTGTGTCACCCACAAAGACATATGCTCTTTGGCAAAAATCTCTAATTATGTGTATATATTTATTATTAAATGATGCCATAAAGCTTAGAAAGAATAATTTTCATAAAATAAATCAATAAAGTTCCCTTCATTTGCCACAAAAAGCATCTGATTAAAATAGTTTATCAGGGAAATTCAATAAAACCTATAAAAGTGAGATAACTGTAATGATATTTAGTCTTTTAGAGCTGGAGTTGACAAACTTTTTTATGTAAATTGCCAGATAGTAAATAATTTAGGCATTGCAGATCACTTAGTGGTTTCTGTCACTTATTTTCTATCAACAGTTTACTTTTTTTTTTTTTTTTGTATTTTTTGACTTATAACCCTTTTAAACTGTAAAACAATTCTCAGCCTGAGGCCTTTACAAAACTAGTTCATACTCTGGATTTGGCTCATGGGTAACAGTTTTCATAGTTACATTTTAGAGCTATATAAAGAAAAAAAACTTTCATATTCACTTATATGAATAGAGCATTTTTAAAATGCATTCACCTGTTGATGTGTATTTGGGTTTACATATGTCAGCTCTTGTGAATAAGGCTGCAGTAAACATGTAAGTGCAGTTATCTGAAAGAGATAATACATTCTTGTATTTGGGGTCTTCTAATTCTGAATTCTTATACAACATATTGCTTGTGCCACTCATTTATTAACACAGTCCTTCCAAGTCATATTTTACTCTTGGAGTTTTCTGAAGCTAAAGAAAAATAATGCCAGTTTTCATAACCTGTGTCCCCCTCCATTTTATGGCTTTTTTCTGTATGTCCACAGCTCTCTCTCTTGCAGGGTCAGTTTGAGGTTAACTGCAAAAATGTGCTTTAGAATTCTGTGAGCACCTTGGGCTAGGGCAAAGGAAATAGTGGTGATTGCTTAACTTCAAAGTATACTGATATTAAAACCCATATATCTTGTGCCATGCTAAATGATAGTACCTAAAAATACAACAGATAGCATCAACTTAGCAGCAATTAAACCCTAAAAAGCACAATGTGAACATTTTCATTTTAAATCCAATTGTATTTGCCATTGTCAATCTTCTTCAATTCCACACATGAATGACCTGTTCTCAGTCATTATGAACCATAGGATGTTCTAGTCTGGGAGAAGAGAGTCTATTACTGTACTGTAGAGAGGAGTCCAAGCATTAATGTGTGACCATGCTGTGTTGAGTTGGTCTGTGCCATGTTTAGGTCACATGATGACGGTGCTGACTTTTGCAGTCAACCTAGAGGAAGTGGGGAGAGGTTAGCTTAGTGCTGGCTGATGGTCTGGCAGTATTAACTACATTGGGGCTGTTTGGCAAGTTTTTTGTGTGTCAGTTAAATTGCTTTATCATATATTTTTTTTTTTGGAGAGGTTTTCGCTATAGGGTGTGTGCGCTCGCCAGACAGAGAGACATAGAGATGGAAAGCAAGAAGTCACCCCCCCGGGGGGCTGGTCACGCCACAGTCCCTTCTCCTCCATTCTCCTCTCAGGATCTTGGGCATGCACACACACGCGCCCGGCGTGAGTTCTAAGCCACCGGGTCCGAGACGCGAACCGCGGTCGACTACATGGGAGTGTGATTAACCCTGTTAAAAGATGGGAGAATGAGTTGAAAATACCACTCTCTAAGAAAAACATGTGAATAGCCAAAAGACATATGAAAAAATGCTCAACATCCCTCAATGTAAGGGAGATGCAGATCAATACCACAATGAGATAATACCTAACCCCAGTCAGAATGATTTAAGATAAAAAAAAATTAAAAAAAAAAAAAAGATTAGTGCTGGCAGGGGTGTGGTGAAAGGGAAACTCTCCTACACTGCTGGTGGGAATGTAAACTGGTCCAGCCACTATGGAGAACAATTCGGAGATTCCTCAAAGATCTGCAGATAGAACTACCATATAATTCAGCAATCCCACTTCTTGGTATCTACCTAAAGGACAGAAGAATTCTTAGTCGAAAAATGAATCAGCCCAAATGCCCATGAACAGATGAATGGATTAAAAAAGTATGGTACATATACTCTATGGAATACTACTCAGTCATAAAAAAAAAAAAACAATAAGAGCCTGCTTTTGACAGAAAGTGGGTGAATATGGAAGATTTACTGCTGAGTGAAGCAAGCCGGGCTATCAGGAGAGACATAGAAACTTAGTAAAATGGTTGTGTATACTAGACAGTGTGGGAAGAAGGCAGTGAAGGAGTAAAGTCTGAGGAAAGACACTAAGGAGAAAAATAGAGAGGCAAGGCATTTATGGGACAAAGAAATGGATTATTATCAATTGAAAATAACTTTATAGTATTGTCAACTGGACTGGTGAGATATGTATACATGTTGGAATATTCACACAGTAAGCTAAATAATGTGATTGACTGTATAAAAGAAATCAAAATTTAAAAAGTAATTTACTATGAGTGTGAAAACTCTATGTAATAATATTAAAATCTAGATCTCATGGATAATTTTCTAGGAAAAAATATTATTTATGGGACCAGCATGTGGAATAGTGGTTAAGGCTCTGGACTTCTACGTGGCTAACTGGGTTTGAGTCCCAGATCTTGTGGCTTGAAACTCACA
Source organism: Tupaia belangeri chinensis (assembly GCF_000334495.1). Taxonomy (NCBI): domain Eukaryota; kingdom Metazoa; phylum Chordata; class Mammalia; order Scandentia; family Tupaiidae; genus Tupaia; species Tupaia belangeri. Next base: position 4,060,302 of record NW_006159757.1, read on the forward strand.
CCAGGTGCATATTCATGTGTCCCTAACATTCCTAGAGGAGAATGGAGGAGAAGAAATTGTGATCTGGCCATTGTCCTGGGGGGTGATTTCCCACTTTCTGTCTCTTTGTCTCTGTGTCACCCACAAAGACATATGCTCTTTGGCAAAAATCTCTAATTATGTGTATATATTTATTATTAAATGATGCCATAAAGCTTAGAAAGAATAATTTTCATAAAATAAATCAATAAAGTTCCCTTCATTTGCCACAAAAAGCATCTGATTAAAATAGTTTATCAGGGAAATTCAATAAAACCTATAAAAGTGAGATAACTGTAATGATATTTAGTCTTTTAGAGCTGGAGTTGACAAACTTTTTTATGTAAATTGCCAGATAGTAAATAATTTAGGCATTGCAGATCACTTAGTGGTTTCTGTCACTTATTTTCTATCAACAGTTTACTTTTTTTTTTTTTTTTGTATTTTTTGACTTATAACCCTTTTAAACTGTAAAACAATTCTCAGCCTGAGGCCTTTACAAAACTAGTTCATACTCTGGATTTGGCTCATGGGTAACAGTTTTCATAGTTACATTTTAGAGCTATATAAAGAAAAAAAACTTTCATATTCACTTATATGAATAGAGCATTTTTAAAATGCATTCACCTGTTGATGTGTATTTGGGTTTACATATGTCAGCTCTTGTGAATAAGGCTGCAGTAAACATGTAAGTGCAGTTATCTGAAAGAGATAATACATTCTTGTATTTGGGGTCTTCTAATTCTGAATTCTTATACAACATATTGCTTGTGCCACTCATTTATTAACACAGTCCTTCCAAGTCATATTTTACTCTTGGAGTTTTCTGAAGCTAAAGAAAAATAATGCCAGTTTTCATAACCTGTGTCCCCCTCCATTTTATGGCTTTTTTCTGTATGTCCACAGCTCTCTCTCTTGCAGGGTCAGTTTGAGGTTAACTGCAAAAATGTGCTTTAGAATTCTGTGAGCACCTTGGGCTAGGGCAAAGGAAATAGTGGTGATTGCTTAACTTCAAAGTATACTGATATTAAAACCCATATATCTTGTGCCATGCTAAATGATAGTACCTAAAAATACAACAGATAGCATCAACTTAGCAGCAATTAAACCCTAAAAAGCACAATGTGAACATTTTCATTTTAAATCCAATTGTATTTGCCATTGTCAATCTTCTTCAATTCCACACATGAATGACCTGTTCTCAGTCATTATGAACCATAGGATGTTCTAGTCTGGGAGAAGAGAGTCTATTACTGTACTGTAGAGAGGAGTCCAAGCATTAATGTGTGACCATGGCTAAGCTTTACAGGAACATTGAATTCCACAATGGAAAAATATTTTAGTAAAGCAGTGCAAGAAATTATGAATGGCTGAAGCAACTACTGATTACAAAGAAGCCCTTGGTTTTTCTATACTTTATGTACTTCAGTTATTGTAAAATGTTAAATGACATATAACAATATGAATTTCAATCATTTTTAATTTGGAGGGAAACATAAGAGCAGCTCAAAAAGAGGATGTTTTCACAAAGTTTCTTTCACATTCTCTGTGCTGTGCCCTCCTATGATGTAGACAGAATTCTGATTCCTAATAGGCCTGTTAACTTAGATATAGGCTTATCTTAGGCACTGATGGCATTAGTTTTGCTTTGTGTAGAATTTCCTAATGTTTTACATAGTCACAAATACTGTAAATGAATGGTATACTTTAGGATACTGTCATTTCAAATAACTGCACCAGTGCTCATCAAATACAGAACTTTTCTCAGAATGGTCCAATTTGTGATCTCCCATTTTCATTTTATAAGATACTATATTTTTGTGATAATAGAGGAAGCTACTAGTCAGACTTTTTAGTTTAGGATATGGGGGTAAAGCTTAGCTCACTAGACTTCTATACAATTTTTCTCTAAGATCTAATACAAGTAGGGACATTTTAAAAAGTAACATTACTTAAAAGTTTCATTTTCCTTTCTACCAACTAAGTACATACTAAAACTTTATTATAACATTAATCTCCATTAAAAAGATGAGTTTTCATTTTTTGACAAGCTTTCACACTATTTTTTTAAATAGCAAATATTCATAATGCAGAAAGTTTTAAGATGATTTACTTTACAGAAAGTTATCTTGAATAAAAGAAAGTGCACCATCTTATCTATTACCGGATGCCATCACTCATCTGCGCAGCAACCAATGAGAATTGGAACCACATTTTTGCTAAGAAAGAAAAAAAGGGTAAAACTAAGAAAATCCCCTTCACTCTGATAATGTAAAGGCACCAGTCTTCATTGCTGAGACGATATACATGTATATGTCTATTGTCCCAGGTGATTTTCTGATTATCCTAAGGTCATTATTTTGTTCTGAGTGAGCTTGACAGACCTTCTAGTCATTTTAATAAAACCACTATTTCTTCCCTTCTGGAAGTTTTCCATAGGAAGTGATTTTTTTTTATGTGGTATTCATTTATTGTTGCTATAGTTTGAATGTGTCCCTCCAAAATTCACATGTTGAAATTCAGTTGGTATTAAGATAGTGCAGGGGCCAGCAGATGGAGTAGTGGTTATGTCACTGGACTCCCACATGGTTGACCATGGTTCAAGTCCTGAACCAGTGGCTTGAAAATCACTTTGGGCACATGTGTGTGGTTATCCAAAATCCCAGGAGAGGAGAATGAAGGAGACAGGATTGTGACATTGCCATTCCCCCTGGGGGGGTGATTTCTCACTTGCCCTCTCACCGACTGTCTCTCTGTTTCCTGCAAGCACATGTGCTCTATGGCATAAACTCTTAAAAAGAGAAAGAGAGAGAGAGAGAGCAAACTTAATCTGACTATGGTTTGAAAAGGTGGGACTTTGAGATGTGATTAAGATTACAAAAAATCATTAGGGCAGGACCCCTGTGATTGAATATTAGTGCATTAAAATAAG
>NW_006159757.1:4063264-4104352 GCF_000334495.1 Tupaia belangeri chinensis
ATATCCTTCCCCCCCATGTAATGCCCTGCACCACCTCAGGACTGTGCCTACCAATAAAAAGGCCCTTGCCAGATGCAGTCACTTGACTTTAGAACTCTAGAACTATAAGCTAAATGAAATTTTATTCTTTTTAAATGACCTAGTTTCTGGTATTCAGTTACAGAAACAGAAAAATGGACTAAAAATTGGCTCTATTTTTCAAATTATTTACTTTAAAGTATAATAATTTTTTATATTTTTAAAATGTAGACATTTTTGTTTTATCAAAAATACTATAAACTCCAGTATGTTAATGCTACTTTAAATATTGAGTTGTCTGGGGATCAGCAGTTAGTGTAATGGCTATGTCGCTGGACTCCCATGTAGTCGACCATGGTTCGAGTCCCGGACCTGGTGGCTTAAACTCACACCTGGCACGTGTGCATGCGTGCCCAAGATCCTGAGAGGAGAATGGAGGAGAAGGGATTGCACATGCACCCAATAAGTAAAACCTCTCAAAAAAAATTGAGTTGTCTGAAAAGTCATGCATTTTTGCATAGAAAAATAGGAAAAAAGTTATGAATTTTCCAACAACCCAATACTTTTATTGTATTTTCTACAATTCTTATGTATAGAAGATGTCAGATCACACAACTGACATTTTTATATTAAGTGTATGTAAAATAAAGCATCTATCAATGTTAATTTATAACGTACTTCTCTTAGTGAGATAGATTTACTTTGCCAAATACAGTTTATATTTGGAAACTAAGACTGACATTGTAAAAATATGTACAGGTAATAGGCTAGGAATAATATTAGGGCATATTTCTAGTCACTGATCTGAGAACTATGAGCTAATCCCAGGATTTAGCCTTTACGACCTATATTTTATTGATTTGTTTTAATGATATGCCACTACATGCTATTCTTTTTAGGTTGGAGGCAAAATGTAGAACAGCAGGATTTGTTTGTTTTTAACTTGAGTTTAAAATTTCTCATGAGTATATTTCCACATATTGATATTATATGAGGTTTAAGGAATCCAGTGTGAACCTCCATAGTTTTATTTGTTTTAATATTGTCAATATATTACTATTTTTCCCCTATGTTCTTATCCTGTAACTAGAAAAAAATTCCCTGAATGTCTCATCATATAACAAGTTTGCCAATCTCTCCTGTTCAAATTGAGTCTCTCTTAAAACCATTTCTTGTTATCTATGAGCTGCAAAATCAACAGCTTTCACTCTGTGAATTCCAGATAACCAACTTAATTCTCTAGTCTATTCAACTGAAGGTTCTAATCTATGTATTACCATGAGTTTGGGAATTTTCCTTGACAGTTTCTTAACAATATATGCTAAAATGTTATGTCTTTTTTCCCTTCCACAATATAGCAGTATTGGCAAGCATATATCTATCTCCAAAGATTCTAATACTGCTTCTAAATTTGACCTGTATACACTACATACACTACAGTACCATATGGTTTTCGATGACATGTTTTGGATAATCCTGCATTCTCATCAAGTTGCCTGCTCTAGTGGACATCAAATCTCTAGCACCTAACATTCTTTTGGTCAAACCCTTTTCCACTTGCAATTTACAGTGTGACTTAGATACAAGTTTATCTCTATGTCCCTGTACTACCATTTGCTTACCTTTCTCATAGGAGAAAATATATTACACTGAAATTATCAGCTTCTGAATCCATCTCTACTTCTTGAATATAATATCTTCAATAATACTTAGTGGATTTACTAATTTCTAAACTCCCAGCACATAGCCATGAATTTCTTAATGTACATTCACTAAACAAAATTACATTTGTTAAAGTTGAGTAAAACTTAAATGAAATAAAGCATCACTTAGAAGGGTAGGAGACAGTAGAATGTATCAGGAATATATCAACTTTATCAAGGTGATAATATGGTCCACTAGTTCTCAAGTTATTACATGTATACCTAAAACTGCTAATGCTATTTGAGAAACACTATAAAAATAACTGTATCTGTTTTTAAATTTACTACTGATTAATTCCACATTGCTTCAAATGGAACAATGAGGACACCATAACTTCAACAATATATACATGTTTGAATTTAAGGATAAAATGATTTGAACTTATCACTAAAATATTTCTAGTTGTTATGCTGACAGCATAGCTCAGGAAAGTTACTGGTAATACAGACAGATACTTTATGACCCCCACTGTAAGTTTAATGCATATAGGTGTGCAGCAGGTATCCAGTTTTTATTTTCTTTTTAGTTTCCCTTAACCTGTTCTTATATGATGCTCTGTGAATTACTGTGTTTTGTAGTTTTTCTTCAGATTTGCAAATGGAATTGTGATAGTTATTGTGGCATTGAGTGTAGTACAAGAAGGATTTTTTTTTGGGGGGGAAGAAGTTTTTCCTATAGAGCACGTGCGCTCGCCAGAAAGAGACAGAGAGACAGAAGGTGAGAAATCACTCCCCCCGGGGGGGATGGCCACATGGTAATCTCTTCTCCTCCATTCTCCTCTCGGGATCTTGGGCATGCATGCACACATGCCTGACATGAGTTTAAGCCACCGGGTTTGGGACTCGAACTGTGGTCGGCTACATGGAAGTCCAGTGACATAGCCATTACGCCAACTGCTGATTCCAGTACAAGAAGGATTATTTAACCAAGCAGCCAAAATTATTACCTAGTGAATTTAAAAATAAAATAAATTTACCTTACTAAAAGCATAGAGATAATATACAGTGGACAATTCTTTAAAAATTAAAGTAAGTCTTAAGTCTTAAGTCTATAGTATTATTATGTAACACACAAGAGTTTTATGCAAAATTTTCTATTATGAAGATAAATAAGTTAACCACATTTTTAAGTAATCATTCTTTATTTATTTATTTATCTTGGAGAGATCTTTGCTATGGGGTGCATGCTATCGCTAGAGAGACAGATGGAGAAAGGAAAGTGAGAAATCACCCCCCAAGGGGGATGGCCATGCCACAGTCCCTTATCCATTCTCCTCTTAGGATTTTGGGCACACATGTACACATACCTGGCATGAGTTTCAAGGCTCCGTGGCTGCCGGGGGCCTGCTCCAGCCAGGGTGATTTGAGACTCATACACAGGAAGGTGACATGGGTGAACAAAATTAGGCTGAAATCTTAATGCTCTTTAGCAAGTTCTCAGCCGGCTATAGCCAGAGCAAGCTCCGGACCGCAGTGCTAGTGACTATCAAACACACGTATTTATTGTGGGGTGTCTTAAAGGAGTAGGAGAGGTGAGGGGGAAATAAAAGTTTTACTCTAAGAAATAGGGCATACAAAGTATGGAAACAATAATCATAAAGCATGATGCACTGTTCTGTTTGAACAGGTGAAGCCAAACACAGTTCTCAGAACAAAGGAGTCTATTTGTCTGGTGCATATTCTTCTTAAGTCTTGATTACCAGACAGGGCCTTTTTAGATGAGAGGGTCTTATAGCTCAGGGGACAACACAGGATGTTTTATTAGCAGTTTTTTTATAGTTAACAGCATACAGGGGAAAAACTGTTCGTAGATAGGTACTATCTGTTGCTTGTCCAAACCAGATAAGAACTTTCAGCTAAGATAGTTACTCTTCCCCATGGAGCCCTCAGGCTTGTTTATTCTGTCATTGTTAGCCAGCTCTGTCCTTCTTCTCTTAACCCATGGGTCCCTGTATTTATTTGCTGATTTGTTTTTTGTCTGTTAATCAGTGAATTCTTGTGCTATATCTTAAAGTCCCTGTCATAGTTGGATATGCTAACTTGGCCTAACATAAGTTAACTTTGGCCTGCAGCTTTAAGGATGAGTATTTATGTAAAACTAGCCTTAAACTAACTTGGTCTACATATGCTACTAACGCTAATTTGGCTTATACTAACTTAACCTATGTTAATTTGGGCTTAAAACAGGCAGGTGGTCAGGGCAAAGGGGAGCGGTCAGGGGACTTTTTGGGAAATCTTATCATATACTCAGGATGTATAAGAGAGGTATGTAATTCTTTTATAGTAGTATATCAGGGAGTCAGAGGGGGGTCGCTTCCCAGCAAGGCTACCACAGTCTCTAGAGCATACAACAAGCGGCCTTGCCAACATGTTGAGTTGACCCAAGCTTTGCTCATAGGTCCGGTGGGGGTGGCGGAGGGCGGGGGTGGGGGCACGGTGCATACAGCAGTGGCCTTGCCAACATGCTGATTCGACCTAAGCTTTGCTCATAATGTCAAAGGCTCAAAACAGATCCTGGGGCCCTACCGGGTTGGACTCCTCCACGGGGCCAGGACTTAAACCACAGTCAACCACGTGGGCATTCAGTGCCTTAACCACTATGTCACCTATTGGCCCCTATGCAGTCATTCTTATGTTCTCAAATTTATATAAACAAGTTTTTAATAGTGGCATTAATGTAAGACCTAAACAAGTATATAACCAACTTTTTTATATATTCCCTAGTTTTATTGTTAGTCTTAGAAAGTTGATTTTGACTTGACAATTTTTAAATAAAGCCCTACTTCTCAGGATCAAATAATCATAGAAATTAAAACAGCATTATTTGATTTGTTAGAAATAGATCTTTTTGCATATGTTAATAGCAGAGGTTTAACTTATTTTGTGGAGGAGGACAGGTTTTTGCTATAGGGTGCGTGCACTCACCAGACAAACAGAGAGAGGCAGAGAGACAGAAAGCGAGAAATCACCCCCTGGGAGGATGGTCATGCCACAATCCCTTCTCCTCCGTTCTCCTCTCAGGATCTTGGGCACGCATGCACACACACCGGTGTGAGTTTTAAGCTACCGGGTCTGGGACTTGAACTGCAATCCACTACATGGGAGTCCAGCGACATAGCCATTAGCTAACTGCTGGTCCCATAGAGGTTTAACTCCTACTTCTGGCCATTCTTGAAGAAAAAGGACTAGTCCTACCCTCCAGCATGAGCTAGATACAATGTAACAACAACAAAAAATTGAAATAGTGATTTTCAGGGATTGGACATCAGGAGGTTCTGGCTAGTTGTCTTTAATAAAGAGGAAAACAAGGTGAGCCCCATGATTTCCCTAATTTGTTGTCCCTGCTCTGAAAGAGTGGTTTTTGAAAAGAAGAAAATTGACAAATCCAGGACTGGTTCTATGGAACAGTAATAAGAGAAGCCAGATCCCACATGGTAGTTGCAGTTTGAATCCCAGATAGCCTGAAATGTATGAATGTATACACACATGCAGTAGTTTTTAAGATCCATCAGGCTTTAATACTGGAGAAAAGGGATTATGGTGTGACTACACTTTCTTTCTCTCTCTCTCACTCTGTTTCTTATGCACATGTGCTCTATCATGAATAAATAAAATTAAAATTGACAAATCCTTGGATAGACTAAAAATTAGGGAAGACCCAAATAAATTAAATAGGACATAAAAAAGGACATGACCCAGAGACCAAAAGATTTATAAGAAACTATTATAAATAACTATACACCAAAAAATTGGGCAACTCACAAGGAATTGATAAACTGGAAACATGCAATCTAATATAACAGAATCATGAGGAAATAGAACATTTTTAAAATTATTATTTATACATTAAATCTCTATACATCATTTAAATTGTGAAGAGACTTTACCCAGCCCAATTGAGATCACCGTACACATCCTCGTTAACAGATAATAAAGCTTATCTGTGTCCCACAAGTGTCTTACCTCTGGATTTCCTCCCCCCCAAATTTCCTATGCTTTTCCCCTCCCACATTCTCTTTCCACTTTGTCTCTAGTGTCCATTACAATTTTTAATACTTTTATGTTCTCCAGTCTTTTAGTCTCTACCATAGAGTGCGGACAGTAGGTATATGTTAAGTGGAGACATACCATGTCTCTCTTTCATAGCCTGACTTGCTTCACTCAGCAACACATCCTCCATATTCATCCACTTTCTATCAAATTCCAGGGACTTGTTGTTTTTCATGGCTGAATAGTATTCCATGGAGTGTATCTGCCACAATTTTTCAATCCATTCATCTGTCTGTGGACATTTGGATTGGTTCCATGTCTTAGCAATCATGAATAATGCTGCAATGAAAATAGTTGTGCAAGTGATTTTCTGACTGAGTGCTCGCCTGTCCTTTGGGTAGATACCCTGGAGTGGAATTGCTGGATCATATGGTAGTTATATTTGAAGGTCTTTGAGAAACCTCGATATGGTTCTCCACAGTGGCTGGACCAATTTGTATTTCCACCAACAGTATGAGTGTTTCCCTTTCACCATATCCCCTCCAGTACTTATCATTATTTGTTTTTTTAATCTTTGTCATTCTGACTGGGGTTAGATAGTATCTCATTGTGGTTTTGATCTGCATCTCCCTTACAATGAGGGATGTTGAGCATTTATTCATATGCTTTTTGGCTGTTCCTGTATCTTCCTTAGAGAGTTTATTCAGCTCATTTTCCTATCTTTTATTTTGGTTAATCATTTCCTTCTAGGTAAGTTGCTTGAGTTCCCTGTGTATTCTAGTTATCAGTCCCTTATCTTAGGCATAGTTAACAAAAATTCTCTCCTATTCCGAGGGTTGTCGATTCACACTAATTACAGTGTCCTTTGCTGTGCAGAAACTCCTTAATCAGATGTATCCCACCTGTGTTTTTGGAGGATTATTGCCTGTGCTTTGGTGGTCTTGCTTAAGAAGTCTTTGGAATAGAACATTTAAACAGACCAATAATGAGTAAGCAGGTTGAATCAGTAATCAAAAGCTTCCCAACAAAGAAAAGCCATTAAAAAAAAGTCAGTATATTTAAACGCAGATTGATTTACAGTCACTGAAAATCCCAAAGAAAATAAAAATGGATTTGTAAATCCAGGAACAGGGTATGAATGAATATGAGGAAATGATAGGTTTGCCACTCCAATGGGCAGATGATAAAGTTAGGGAGTAACAACCCATTCATGCTTAATAACACACATACTGCTCCTAGAAAATACCAAAATCATTCCTTGACTCATAAAGTACCACTTGCTGTAACTCTTGCCTAACTTTTTAGCCTCATCTCATGCCCAGCTCTTTCCTTTCTGAACTGTAGCTTCATTTGCTCACCACCTCCCAATTCAGAGTCTTAGTAATGATTATCCCTCCCTTTACCCGCAGTGTTCTCTCATCAGTCAATACTTGCAGATCCTTCAGAAGTGAACTTAAAAGTTACTTGCTTCAAGTAACAAGAACAAATAACATCTGATATTTAATCTTGTTTCCTTGTGATGTTCCTTTATAGAACTTATGGTAGTTGGTAATTATACATTTTTTAAATATGTGATTCATATCTATGTCCATTATTAAATGGTAAATTCTCTGTATGCAGAGACTGTATGGCTTAATTTTCACCATACTGTTAAGATTTGCACATGACACAAAATAGAAACTAAAAAATACTTCTTGGGCCAGCTGGTGGTGTAGTGGTTAAGGAACTAAACTCCCACATGACTGACCATGGTCCAAGTTCCAGACCCAACGGCTTAAAAATCATGCGAGATGCATGTGCGTGCATGCCCAAAATCCTGAGAGGAGGCTGGAGGAAAAAGGAATGCAGTGTGACCATCCCTTCTGAGGGTGATTTCTCACTTTCCCCTTCTCTGTTTTTCTCTTTCTGGCAAGTGCATGTGCCCTGTGGCAAAACAAACCAAAACAAACAAACAAACAAAAAACAAACAAACAAAAAAAACAACAAAGAGAAAACAACAAAAAACTTGCAACATTAACCAATAATCAGAAAGAGGAGTGTCAGACTCAAAATAATAAAATGAGAATTCATAAAGTAAACACAGGACCAGCCTGTAGCACAGTAGTTAATTTTTGTCCATGGTGGCTGATTCAAGTTTCATTTCTGGCCTGGCAACTTGAAAATCATGAGAGGTGCATATATGTATGTGCTCAAAATCCTAAAGGGATGGAGAAATGGAGGAAAAAGGATTGGAGCATGACTATCCCTCATTGGGTTACTTTCCCTCTCTCTCTGGTGAGCACACATGCCCTCTGACAATAAAAATAGATAACAAAATATAAAATGAAATATTAAAGTTCAAGATAGACTAAGGAAGTAAAAAAAAATGATAATAATCTGGTTCTCTTATTTAAAAACAACTTAAGATTGTGAAGAATTTGTCAGAGTGACTCTGTGGGTGAAATGGTAAAATGTCCTCTCCGTGCACATAATTTATACCTTATGGTCTGACTTTCTGTTGTCTGCTGAATGCTACTATTGCTCTTTCCTTTTTTAATGTCCTTTGTTTTTATACAGCTAGGACATGACCTGCAGACACTCAATAAAAGATAACATCATGTGGGAATAACTCGATAAATGGTGGTGATCGCAGTTCTCTTAATAGCCATAAATGTTCCTCAATCCAAGAAAGAGTGGTTTAAATGAATTAACCATGTTGTCAAGATATATGGCACTGCATGAATCTAAAGCACAGCTCAAGACTGAAGTTGACATCACACATTTTTCCTAATGGCATTGTCCTCTGCTAGCAATGGCATGTAGCTATAGGGGTGGCTGAAACCAATAGGTTAGAAAACACCAAAGCCCTGTAACCACAGTCATGCTGTTATTCATGAGGCACACAAATAGTGTAAACCTTGCTGCTCAAAGAGTCATTGAAAGTCTTTTTTAGTGTTAAGGTTCAAATCCTAAAGAAAAAACTTAAAACCCTTAGTCCTTCTTTTGTTACTTTTTCTGATGTAATTTTATTGGCAAATCCCAATGGTGACCAAAGAAGTCAGATTTATAATAGTTTAAATAATTGATCATATCATTATATATAATTTAAAATGGTTTATATCTTTATTATATTAATTTGTTAGAAAATAAGTGAACTTTATTATCTGTTTCTATTCTAGAGTCAGCATTGCTTTGGGGGAAATATGCTATTATAAGCTCACAGAAACAATATCATATTGAGAAATGATAGATGTATCTATTTTTCATTTGCCATATTGTGCCATTTCAGAAAGTGCGTGGGCTTCTTTTACCCACATGTCCACTTTCATTAACTCTTTCTTCCTTTTAGAAGAAAGTCTACAATTTCAGATGCTGCTCTTTATTTTCCTTGGACAAACAATGGGTCAGATTCAATATAAAGTCAACCAGTGAAAAGATCCCAGGAGATATTTACATTTCACAAGTGAATAAAATAGCTTTCTTTTGGTTTTTATTTTATGTGGCAAAGTACCTGGGATGGTGGTATCTGTGTAGAAGTAAGAAAGTTTGATATGAAGATACTTTTTATTGCCTGCTTTTTATATGGTGTATAATAGGAGCCGGAAGTAAACACTTTATGGAAATCCCAACAATTCAAACTGACATATACCACAGTGACTTATATAAAAGCAACTCATGCACGGATGAACTGCTGTTGAATACAGAAGACTGATTTCAATTCCGGACAGTCAGGATGGGAATTGTATCTGTGATAATAATGGCACAAGGCAGATAGAAGCTATTTTTAAAAGAACTGCCTGGAGGCCAGAGGGTTAGTCCCAAGGGGAGAAGAAAATCAGCATTTCCATCTTCACTTCTGAGTGTGGAGCACTCTGACTTTCCCAGCCCTGCAAACAGTAAAAGCTAATCCCATGTGCATCAGTAAAATATGCCACAGAGAATAACAGGAAAAATGCAACCATAGTGTTCTGCATAGTGCATTATCTATAAATCTGTGGTTAACATATGAGAAGCTACTTGTGGCAAAAAGAAAACCCGAAACATGTAAAATGTAACCTACCACCCTCAGTCTGCTGCTGAACTGTTGTTACTGGTTATTGCCTCTGAACAATACATGTCCCTAACAGCTACCCAAATCATAAATAATTGGAAAACATGTTCACAAACTGGTGATATTAAATCCTCAACCCATAATATAAAACCTTTACTTATTCACATCCCAATACTCTTTGCATTAGAATCCCAAATGTGTTCATTTATTTAAAAAAAATGGGCTTACCCCTTGGTTATTATTCTTCCAAAGTAAAAAGCACATCTTAAAATGATAAAAATACAAAACAAACAAAAAACTTCAGCCTGAACTAGACTGCTCTTTCAAGTAAGTTTAATTTAAGTAGTTTAATTACTTTATAAATGATCCTTTCTCCCCCCTCAAAGCTGACGTTGAAGAGCAAGAAACTCCTGTAATAGAGAAGAAAATAACCAGTGATCCAGAGAGAATTTCATAAACACAGTACACCATCATCCAATCTATCTCCAAGGACTCAGAGAAATGTTCATTCAGTAGAGTAATACCCTTTATTCAGAGTCATCCTTCACACTTTATGGGTAAATTGCTTGCTGTTAAAATGCCTAATTCCAAAGTAAAGGAGCTTTAGATAGAAATATTTAAACTGGCATAACATTTACAAGTAAACATTGACAATTCTTGAAAGAAAAACAAGTTGGGCATTAAACGAAGTTACTATATAGGAATCTGTAGTACAGAGGGCAAAATTTACTGGAATAAGAAATGACATAACATCCTCATTCTAGATCTTCTACTGTTCAGTTTTCTAAGATCTGCTTCACTTCTTTTAATAATCCAAAGGAATTTTTGCATTTTTAAATTAGAGAATATACTTATAAACATTTATTGAGTGCTTTTAAGCTTTAAGACACAATCGAAACACACATAAAACACATAATATTGCATTAATATCAATCCTATCTACTAGTTTTTTATTATTGCCTTTATAAACTTGTTGGAAGAATATCTTCATTCATTTTCTCCAATTACATGTTTCTTCTACATTCTTCCATGTACTGCAATTGAGATTTTGTGTCCCAAACTAAAATCCAGTGATACGTTTGACAAATACAATTGATATTTTTCATTTCCCAATGTATTAAAAAAATATACAAATGCTACATAATTCAGGTGTATTCTTTCTTCATATCCTCATTCCACTTGTCATCTCCCAAGAGAATATTGCCAATTTAGTATCTACATTCCTATTCTTTCTAGTGTGCATTCAAATGTGTATTTGACAAAAAGGGGTTAAACTGGTTTCTGTCCTTTACCTTTTAATCACTTAATGTATTCTGCAGCTCTCTCCATATAGGCACATCAGCATGGGTGGATTTTCTTCATTCTTTCTGATAACTGTAGGCTGGATGATCTATGATTACTATAACCTCTTTGTTGATGATAACTGTGGTGTGGATGCTCTATGATAAATATAACCTCTTCGTTTCTGATGAATCTTTACATTATTAACAATTAAAAAAAGTTCCTATGAATATTTTTGAATGGGATTGGTGACTCAGGAAATACACTTTAAAAATTTACAGATGCTGCCAAATCAGTAAATTGTTCAACAACTTTTATCATGAATAACAAATGAAAATTCACATTCATCTCTCCACATCTTAATCACAGTTCTTTGTTACTATAAAATTGTGAAAAATATTTTCTTTCATGATTATTAGTGAATTCACGCACCTTTTCATATATTTACTGGCTCTGTGACACTGTTACTTCCTAGTATAATCTATTAAAATTTTCTTGCAGCACATTTTCTAGTCATATTGGTTTATAGGAAATTTTAATTTACATTTAATCATTTATCTTTCATGTATTTCAAAATTTCTATCTATTACACTGTTGACTTTTTAAACTTTTTAATATGTTTTGTTTCTATGAGTTTTTAAAAAAATCATATATGTAATATTTCCCATTATGATATTTGGACTAAGTGATTTCCAAAGGTCACAAAATATTACAATATGGCTTGTTCTGTTATTTTTCCATGTCTTTAATCTATCTGATATTACTTTTATTCATATACATTTGTGTGTATTAGAAACTTCATTAAATTTTTAATATTTTTCTCCCATTGGACAAAAAATGTCCTAAGTCAGTTATTAAATTGTTTATAATTGCTTTTTGATTTTTAATATTATCTTTATTTTTAAAATTGCACATTTTGGCCCAGCTCATAGCATGGTAGTTAGGGTAGTTGGATCCCACATGGTCTTTTGGCAAAATTTTAAAAATATATATTAGAACATTTTATAGGTTTGCTTATGGATTTTTCATTCTTTTTATCTCCCAATGTTTCTTGATTATTTAATGTTTTTATCCTCAACCTAAGCTTTGAATTAACTTATCAAAGTCCCATGAAAATCCTCATTTGGACATTGCAATATAGTTTGGGATATGATCATTTTAAATTATTCGTTAATTCGATCCCAACACTGATTACATTTTCCCTTTAATTGTATAATTTTACTGTTAGTTTGTCAAAATTTTAATAGAATGAGAAGTAGAAGAGCATGACCAGCACAGTGTTGTGATCTGTTCTATCTTGCTTTACTCTATACATCAGTTACTACTGACCATATCTTTAGGATCTCAAAAGCTTCCTTGTGTTCTCTTATGTCTCTGGCACTGTTTCTCAGTTTCTTTTCTTTTCAAGTATTTGCTTAATTTATTAAAACTCCTGCTCTAATATTTCTACTGAGAATAGGATTCTGTTATCTACTGGACTTAAGCATACCTCGAGTGTAACATTCCTGATATAGAAATTATAATCTTCTCAAGAGATACAACACCTTAACCCTGTTCCACCTCCTCTGTTCCTTAAATATCTTAGTGAAAGACACTTGGAAACTTTGTCTGAATCTCTTCTCACATATGGTTATAGTTCACCAACTTGTCATTGTCCTGAACATTGCTTTGCAAGCAAAGATATTTTCCCCTTATAGCCAAACATGAGCTATATAAAATGCACATTTGACCATGTAATTTCTGTCTTTAAAAAAAGAAATTTAGGGGCCAGCAGGTGGTGTAGTGGTTAAGTGCTTAACTCACACATAGCCAACGGCAGTTTGAGTCCTGGACCTAGTGGCTTGAAACTCATGCCAAGTGCTTGTGAAACATGTGTACTCAGAATCCTGAGAGGAGAATGGAGAAGGGATAGCAGCATGGCTATACCCATTAAGGAGTGATTTCTTGCTTTTTATCTCTCTGGTGAGCACACATGCCCTATAGCAAAAATATAAAAAAAAAATTTTTTTTGGTTCCAGTTGCTTACACTATGGTGTAATTTTCTTGATCTTTTACTACAGGGCCTATGTCATCTGATTTTTGTCTAATTCTCCAAAATTATTTGCTGCTCTATTCCTAGCTCCATCCCCAGTAATTTAGTTATGTAAGTATACTTGCAGATTCCCAGATACACAAATCTTCACATGTGTCTGCACCCTTTGTTGACCCCACTAGTTAGAATGCTTTTATTCTGTCTTATTCACAAGACTACTTTCTAGAGTACTCCATGACTTAGCTGTAAGTCTCTTATTAGTCTCACTTCTTAGTCTGAGTTGACTGTGTCTCTGTTGAGCACCCCATAGTTACTTCAGTATAGCACTTGCATACTCTAATTCCCAGATTGTTTCGTCCACCTCTAGATTGTGAGCTCCTTGAAAATAGACCTGGGCATCTAATGTCACCTTCTCAAGCACCTGTCCCAATTCCTGTTACATGGATACTATCTAGTAAGTTTCTAACAAATAGATGGATAAAATTCAGTGGAAATGATCAGTTTAGTAGGGTGTAAGTGAAATAAATAATTCAAGGAAACTACATGCTAGGAAAGTCATAAAGTCTTCTCAGAAAATAAAAGCTTGTACCATCAGTTTTAAGGGATGGCTCTGCCCTGCTTTCATCTCTGGAATGATGTCTCACATCATCAAAAGATTTTCTCAAACAATGAATACTATAGGAAATAATGGGAAAATATTATTTGACTAAAGAGACAGTAAAATCTGTACCCAGGATGCTGAAGGTGGAAAGTCAGGTTGCCCTCCATGTTTAAACTTTTGTGTGTTTTCACAAGTTATTTTGACCAATGTGGATGCAGAAGAGAGCATGCTTTTCTCATTGCTACTCTACCAAAATTCAGAAATAAGAGCCATAAACTCGGCTTTCTCTGTGTTTATTCTTTCAGAGAAAAAGATATCGACTAACTGAGATCCTGCTTAAGATATAAGATGAGCTTTTATTTTCAAACTGTTTTCCTCAACTCAGTGTGTCAACACAAAATATCAATTAGATACTCAAAATTTACTGGGCATAAAGAGTACATTAGACTTAATAGAATAAAATTAAAAAATAAAGTCAATTCAAAAATAAAGATAAATTTGTGTGTATAAAGTACAGAATACACATTTAGTGTTATAGTTCTTTTATACCTTTTTAACATTGTTTTTTGCCATAGGGTGTGCACACTTGCCAGAGCGAGAGAGAAACAGAGAGAGGGAACACCTTCCAGGGAGAATGGCTGCACAACAATCATTTTTCCTACATTCTCCTCTCAGAATTTTGGTTATACACACACACACTCACACACACACAGACACACACACACACGTATGTGCCAGGCATGATTTTGAAGCCTCTTTTGGGGTCTAAGACTAGAACTGTGGTTATCCACGTGGGAGTTCAGTGCCTTGACCACTATGCCACCTACTGGTTGCCTTTTGTACCATTTTTAAAATATAGCATTAGTTCGCCTTGTCGCATTAGCCATTTGCTCATTTATTAGTTAAACTACCTATTTGCAAAAGGAAGAGTATTCCAATCTACCTATTGTGGGAGGTTTCTGGAAATTACAGCCACTCCTGTCTATTATTTTCTTTACTGGTTCTTATCTGTACTTCTCTTACACAATTTCTATAATTGGTGACTTTAGAATAACCTTGACTTCCATTCAACAATATTGTGACAGTTCCATTCAAAAATATAAATTATATTCTCCTAGAAGTTTATGTGTGAGGTTGATTTTGTATTGTTTGCTTATTTTTTTTAATAAAGATGAGAATTTTTGTAAATCATGGGAATCCTGAAGACAGACCCATGAAGCCTTTGTTCCTAATGATTAAGACACTGAACCAAAAATATTCCAGCCAGAAGACTCACAGACTTTTTTTTTTTTTTTTGAGAGGTTTTTGCTGTAGGGCACTTGCCAGAAAGACAGAGAGAAACAGAGACAGAAAGCGAGAAACCACCCCGATCCCCCCCCAGGGGGGATGGCCATGCCGCAATCCCTTCTTTATTCTCTTCTCCAGATCTTTTTTTTCTTTCTTTCTTTTTTTTTTTTTTTTTAAACAGGGGAGAGCTTGAATGTAGTCCCCTGCTACCACAAATCATGTAGTCGAGTTTCCCACATTTGGGGAAATTGCAGGGGTCAGCACATCCGGAGTGCAATGGATAAGCCTCGCCCTGGGAAAACCACCTTAGTAGTTTTCAGGTTATCTCCCCTGCCAGGTAAGTATCTCCTTGCGAGATCTTGAGCACCCATGCCTGGCGTGAGTTTAAGCCACTGGGCCCAGGACTTGAGCTGTGGTTGATTACATGGGAGTCCATCAAGATAGCCATTACGCCAACTGCTGGTCCCGACTTACAGACTTATAAGTGGGGCCCTTGTAATTCTTTGTTCTTAGAACTCTGAGAAAGTGAGCTTGATGAAGAAAGGTGGAGGAACAGTGGAAAAGTTTGAGGCCTTATCTTACTTAGCTCAAGGAGTATGGTCAAATAATTATTGGAGTAAATTTAAGCAAAGCTGTGATATATTCTGCAAGAACTATTTTTCTGTCAGTTTCCATCCTCCTAATATTACTAGCTACTCAGTAATGGTGTGAAGGCTGATGGCTTATATAATCCTTCATTTTTGGAAGTTTTCCCTAAATACTGGTTAACTTATTTCACATATCTACATTTGATAGAAATAAGTGGTTTTTCATCTTCCACTTTAGTTTCCCCTATAACCTGCATCTGTACTAAATACCCATGACCAGATTTGCTACATGGATAAATAAGGCATCCTGATAGTATTTTTCAAAATAACAAGTGAAATTATTTAGAAGACAATTGCTTCTGCAGAAAAGAATGTCAGTTCCTCTGATACCCCAGGGGATTCACATCTCTGAAGAAATATGTAAATGTGAAACAGAAGTCCCCAAATCATATAAAGCAAGGGCCAGCAGGTGGCATGGTGCATGGTGTTTAAAGTGTTAGGCTACCACATGGACAACCACCTTTCAAGACCTGGACTAGAAGCTTGAAAATTAAGGTGGTTGCACGTACATGGATGGAGTGCCCAACATCCTAACAAGCACATGAGCCCTAAGGCAAAAACCTAAATACACACACACACATGCACATAATGCAACAAAACCAAAAAAAAAAAAAAAAAAGAAGATGGCTTTACCTGCAATGATACAAGCACAACAAAGCAAAGAGTATTGTCAAAGAAGAGAATGACAAAGAAATGTACTCTTTAGTGTCTTTACTTTGTGTGTGTGTGTGTGTGTGTGTGTGTGTGTGTGTGATGATTTGATACACTGGGCTTTTATGGAGAAAAAATAAAAATATGTTAAGAAAGGATAGGATAATGATAAAAACCAGAAAGCTAATGGTTGTAGCATTGGCTTCTAACACTCTTTTCCCTACCCTTCAAATTCCATTTAAAGAGAGATCCAGGAGATGTGTGACTCTGGCTCCAGGTAAACCTAATTAGGTTTGACTTCTTCTCAACACTGCCCTAATTTGGTAGAATTAGATAACAAAGCAAGCTTTGTACTGAGAGTCTATAACCAAGCTGAACTATTCAAATCAAAGGTGAAACAGACAAATCCCAAAAGAGATTGTTTTTCTTTTCATTGACAGGATGGGAAAGATTTATTGCAATGTTGAAATAAAATGTTGAAAATGTATTTCTTAGGAAGTCCACAGTGATATTTGCCAATCTGACTTTAATCTGCCCAAAGAATACAAAATTCCATACAGAATTTACTATTAATAGAACAAACAAAACTTATTTTTTAAGTTCTCCTTTATTTTAACCTTGTTTTCTAACACAATTTGGCTATTTGTCTCCAAGGATTGAGAAAATAAGTCAATGATTTTCTTTTACAGAAGTGTTGGAAAGGTCTTCAATAGTGTTTAACTTCCTAATATACCACTAATTAAAATGAACTCTTCGGGGATACTTTAGGAAAAAAAAAGATCTTAAATTATAGCAGTGCTACCACATATTAGGATTTGTTTATTTACTTGGGTCTTAAATCTTTGTGAAAATCACTCTTGGAAAATGTCAGTGTATTGATTATCTTCCAAAAATGATACCATCCACTTTTATTAGACCATGTCTAGGAGGCAATGAAAATTTATCTTATCTGTTGTGACATTCAGAACAACACCCTAGAAAACTAGGAGAAAAAAAAAAATCCAAGAGCTATTTAAAGTGATAGTATGTGACCTTAATAATCACTTACATCAGTTCCGTGACTGCACAAATATTTACTAGGTCTAAAATTTTGTTTTAGCTGGTAAAATTGAGATAAGATTAAGACTAGTTATTGTATGACATGCCTGTGCTACTTGGTATAGCACCTTTTAACCACTGGACAATCAATAAATATTAGCTTGTATTAGTTATAGAAAGTGCACATGGAATCAAAATAATTATAGTGAAAATAGTAATACTATTGAAAAAATCAAAGACTGTTAGTTATAAACAAGATATAAACGAAATGGCAGAATCATTAGATGGTGCTGGGCAAACAATGGAGGAAATACAGTAATAAAAAGGAATGAAGTGCATCCATTAATCATTAGAGAGTAGGATTAAAGTCAGCAAATCTTAAAGCTCAGCCCTCCCATTCATAACCTTATATTGATATACCTAAAGCTTGAAGCACAGAACAAGTACAACATTGCAGTTGACTACCTGGGAGTCCAGCGACATAGCCATTATGCTACTGCTGGTCCTGGTTACATGTTATTTATTTTTTCTTTTTTTTGGAGAGGTTTTTGCTATAGGGCACGTGTGCTCGCCAGACAGACAGAGAGAAACAGAGAGAAAGCGAGAGAGAGAAAGCCATTCTCCCCAGAAGGAATGGCCACGCCACAGTCCCTTCTCCTCCATTCTCCTCTTGGGATCTTGGGCATGCACGCACATGCACCTGGCATGAGTTTAAGCCACCGGGTCCGGCACTCGAACCGTGGTTGACTACGTGGGAGTCCAGCAACATAGCCATTACGCTAACTGCTGGTCGCAGTTACATGTTATTTTTAAAGGGCAGAAATTTGTAGTCAAAATTGTTTTTTTTTAATGTTTCTTCTCCATTTTGAGCAACAATGACCATATATACTGTGTTTCCTTCATCACAGTACATGTAGCAGTCAGAAATATCCTTCTTTCCCTTTTATAGGTCAGATTCTTCAGGAAATAGACTCCAAATTTGTAGAATTGTATACAGGTGACTTTTTGGAGAATTACAAGAAAAGGATGGACAGAGAAAAAACTTGAGTTAATATGAATTCACCACAGGGACTCATACAATGGCAATGGTGATACTTAAACTATATTTTTACTTCAAAGGTATCTTAAATTGAGGTGAGAGGATTGGCTACTCACTGGATGTGATTGCTTTCAGAGAAGGTACAGAATCTGAATGAAGAAGCTTCGTTTTGATCTGGACAGTTCCTGAAGAGTGAGATCAGGAGGAACAGTCTTGGCAGCTGATGAAAGGAAGACCTCAATCCTAAATACGAGTGGTCTCTTGGAGGCTCCCCACAGCATCTACTGTAGTTCACCTCCTATACCATTTGATTCTACTTGCTTTGTATTTCATCCCATCTGAAAATATCTCCCCCAGGATTATGGTGGGCAACTTGAAAAGAGAAATATTGGGACCAGTTTTGGTGTCATCGTTATGTTGCTGGACTTTCACATAGCCAACTGCAATTTGAGTCCAGGACCTGGCACTTGAAACTCATGCTGGATACTTACGTGTGCATGCCCCAAGTCCCAAGTGGAGAATGGAGAAGAAGAGTGTGTTGCATGGCCATCCTCCCTTGGGAGTTTTTTCTTGCTTTCTGTCTCTGTCTGTCTAGTGAGCACACATGTCCTATAGCAAAAATCTCTCAAAAAAAAAAAAAAAAAAAAAGAAAGAAAGTTTAGCTGGTTAAACCATGGCTCTCTCTACTTTGAGCTTATAACCAATACATGTCCTTTACTCATCTACCTATTTTAAATTCTCTTCACCCTTAGCTTCTACCTCTGTTGATCTATGTGTCTTGCCTGGTGGGATAGACTCTTGTCACCAAACTTTCTGAAGCTATGGCTTCTACATTGCTCCTCCTCTTATGATCATTATTAGACAAAGGAATATCAAGAAATATCCTCTGTGAATCACTTGGATTCCTGAATGATTCACTGTAATACTTGCTACCCATTGTCATAGACTGTCACACCCAAACACACACGGAGACACACAAAGACTTCAAAAGCTCATGGAAAAATAGAATTGAAATGTGAGTTTCTTTTGATGCAAAAAATATCAGAATATATTTTTATGTTATAGTATGTATTTGTCATGAGCTTTTATATTTATGTTTTATCTCCTCTAGGTTTGAGAAATATCAGCATTAAAGGATAGCTCTAAGTGATTGGTTCATGACTTTTCTGTTAGGCAAAATTCACTTCCAAATTTAAGAACAAAACAAATAATTGAATGTTATGGTTATGATGAATAGGAAACATGATCTATGTAAAATGTAGTAAAACGTAACATCTCAATGTACACTATCGTAATAATTTCTCTTAATGCTCCATGTAGTATTTTACCAATTTTAAATTTCAAGCCAGTCATGAATGTGCATTTTGGGCCTTGTGTGTTGTAATATAGTTGTTGTTTTTGTTTGTTTGTTTGTTTTTCTAATGAGGAATACTGCTTTGTATACTATATTTCTTCATGTAAATTACAAATAAGGATGCTCCAAAAATGATCCATTTGTAAATCAGTAATAGTTCAGTGATGATATTTTAAATAATATTTTGCAATTAGTTATATTTTTCTGAATATATTTTATCACAAGCTCAATTATATAAACATTATAACTGAAATGCCATATGTAAATTATACTATATTTAAAATTAGACCATCTTGTGAATTTTCTGAATTAAATTTTGCTGTGGTAATTCCAGTTTTAGGCTACCATAATAATAGCTTTTTAAGGCAAACACATTTTGAATTTCGAGTTTCACTGTCGTAAAAAAATAAACAAGCCTCCCAGCCTTACTTTCCTTTCTCCTTGCATTTCCCCAGTTTCTTCCTTGTACTTCTTCCCTCTCTTCCTTCCTTCAGTGTTAGAGTATGAGTTATGTGCCAGGACCTGTGGGAAGCTCTAGAGGAATAAAAATAAGATAAAGCACTCTTTTTTTGGAGAGGTTTTGCTGTATGGCATGTGTGCTCGCCAGAAAGAGAGACAGAAAGTGAAAAATCACCCCCAGGGGATGGTCACGCCACAATCCCTCCTCCTCCATTCTCCTCTCAGGATCTTGAGCATGCACCCACACACGCCTGGCGTGAGTTTAAGCCACCAGGTCTGGGACCCAAACTGCATTTGACTACATGGAAGTCCAGCGACATAGCCAGTATGCCATCTACTGCTCCCAGGAAATACAAATTTCTCATTATCACCAGAACTTAACCTACAGTGAGAGAATGGACAAAAGGTAAAAGATCTGTCTTCAAAAACAAATGAGCAATATCAAGCAGGTTAGACTGCAATGATTGTATTTGTGAGTTCAATCACACGCCATAAACATCCAGACTTTTTTTTTTTTTCTTAATAGGGATTTTTGCTATAGGACACATGTGCATGCCAGAGACAGACAAAAAGTGAGCAAACTGCATTTGACTACATGGAAGTCCAGCGACATAGCCAGTATGCCATCTACTGCTCCCAGGAAATACAAATTTCTCATTATCACCAGAACTTAACCTACAGTGAGAGAATGGACAAAAGGTAAAAGATCTGTCTTCAAAAACAAATGAGCAATATCAAGCAGGTTAGACTGCAATGATTGTATTTGTGAGTTCAATCACACGCCATAAACATCCAGACTTTTTTTTTTTTTCTTAATAGGGATTTTTGCTATAGGACACATGTGCATGCCAGAGACAGACAAAAAGTGAGAAATCATCTCCCTGTGGGGGATGATCACACCCCAATCCCTTCTCTTCCATTCTCTTGGGATTTTGCACGTGTACACACACACACACACACACACACACACACACATGTACACATGTGCATGCTGGGTGTGAATTTCAAGCAGTCGGGTCCTGGACTTGAACTTCGATTGGCCATGTGGAAGTCCAGTGACATAACCATTACGCTATCTGCTGGTCCCTACAGAATTGTTTTTTATAGGAATATTATTGGGGTGATGTATATGTGTGCCTGTGCACACATAATGTGAGTCAATAGAATTCTGATAATAGTTGTTAGGAAGAGCTGTAAAGTTGGGAGCTGTGATGGTTAATGTAGTAACTGGAGTGGACCACAGAGTACCCAGATTAAACATTGCTTTTGGATATGTCTGTGGAGATGTTTCTGGATGAAATTAGCATTTGAATTAGTGGACTGAATAAAGTAAAGGGCCCTTTTGTCTGTGAGGGCAACTTCTGGTCTATTAGAGCCTGAATAGAACAAAAGTTGAGGAAAGAAGAATTTGCTTATTACTTTTCTTCCTCTTTGAACTGGGCACATCTGGCCCTTGAGATAGTGTTTACATCATTCC
Organism: Tupaia belangeri chinensis; assembly: GCF_000334495.1. Taxonomy (NCBI): domain Eukaryota; kingdom Metazoa; phylum Chordata; class Mammalia; order Scandentia; family Tupaiidae; genus Tupaia; species Tupaia belangeri. The sequence goes on from NW_006159757.1 coordinate 4,084,872, forward strand.
TCTAGTTCTTATGTCTTTATGTTCAGACTGAATTATAACACTAGTTTTCCTAAAGCTCCAGTTTGTGGATTGGTAATCTTGGGATTTTTCAGCCTCCATAATCACATGAACTAATTTCTCATTATATAGCTTCTTTATCTATATTTATATTCTATTGGTTATGTTCCTCTAGAATCCTGAGAAACACAGGAAGTTATAAAAGGCTGGAGGCAAATATACCAGTTAGGAAGTTAATATAAAGTTATAGGTAAGAAATTGTAAAAGGCTGCAGCGGTTGTCTTTTATGAAGACTTAGAGAGAAACATGTTAGAATTTAGTGACTAACAGATGAAAGCAGGAAAAAGCTAGAGGTCTTCCATTCTAACTTGGACACTGAATACATAGTGCAGCCATTATTGAGTATACACAACTTAGAGAATGCACAAAAACACAATAGTATCTGTTGAATTTGCAATACATGTCAGAGAGTATACTTTACTAAATATGTTGATTTCTTTTTGTCACAGGAAGCTTATTTTGCCCTGCATATTTTTTCTCAGGTTTTTAGATATATGCCAGTTTAGTAACTCAGTCTTGTTTATGTTCCTTTGTGTGATTGTTTTCAATTTGAAAGAGTGATAAAAGGTGTTCAGCATGCTTTATGCAATACTCAGCACACTGCTTTATATGAATAGATCCACATACCTTTGTGTGAAAATTTTACTATGAGCCACCCTGAAGTTATCCATAAATGGACAGTGACAGATTTTTCAGCAAATTGTCACCTATTTTCCTTCTACTTTCTCACTATCATCAAGTATAGCACCTCTGACTTTAAAGTGTTTTACAAATGGTTACTCGCTTATCTTCACACCCTTCCTGTAAAATACAATTGTGATAAAAAAAAAAAAAACTGCTATATTTTGAGAGGCAGGTGAGGAGAAAGAAAAACACAGACAATTGCTTATCTCTTTAGTGAGGATCAGAGAGAAAAATTACAGCACAACTCTTCATTTCATTTTTAATTATTTCTGAATCTTGCTTTTCCACTTAATTTTAATGCCTTGCAATCATTCCTATAGTACAAAGGTCCCTAAATCTCATCAGCTTTATCAATTAAAAATAAATTAACCTTAATGATATTTTATGCCAGAAGAATAAGCACTTCTAAATGTTATAACCCAGAATTTCTTCCTATTGCACCTTGAACAAAGGAAAGGAAACTATACTTTTTCTGAAACCTCTGAGTAACATGTTAATAATTTTCTAGCATAAGTTTATAGAACAAGGTTTTAAGGAAAACTATAGTGTAAATAAGATTTTTTTGTAAAATATTTATTTAACTTTATTAATTATTATTATTACTATGTATTGATTTGCTGTAGGGCACGTGTAATCACCAGAGAGAGACAGCGAGAGAGAGAAGAAAAGTGAGAAAGTAAGTCACCAGTGTGGGACTCAAACTGCAGTTGACCATATGGGAGTCCAGACCTCCAAACACCACACTGCTTGTTGACCCCAAGATTTCTAAAATAATTTATTTCCAATTTATTTGTGACATGTACATAAATGTCATAAGTTTTTTTAGTTTCTCTCATTTATAAAAAGAAGGAACAGTTCTCTGTTGGACTCATCTATCTTTAGGTCCAAGACTGTGTCCTTATTCTAAGATCGCTCAAAATGTTCATTGACTTAGATACAATAGAGATTTCTCAATTCATGTACACCAGGGAAACACATGTTAATTAGGTAGAATTCGGAACTTTAGATTCTTAAAAAACTTTACTGTACTGGTGCACTATCATCATTAGTTTATAATAGACTTTCAAAACAGACATACCTTAAAGCATTAAACTGAGATATTTATTAAGGGATTACTTTTGCAACTAGAATGCAGCAGGAAAACTTCTGGAACTGAGTAACACAAAAGTACAAATTTCAGTCACAGGCAATAGTCCCTAGTACTGCCAAGTTTGGGCCCAGGCTGACCTGTATTCACTAGGCATGCTTACTGTCTCAAAGAAGCTGTTAATTGCAAATCCATTTCTGTCCCTTTTTAACTGTGTAGCTTTGAGTATCAATGAACCTATCTGATACTCTGCTCTTCCCTATATAAATATTGACTATTTGGGTCAGCAACTTTTCTGAAGAATATTATATATTGGGTCATCAGAAAAGTCATGATGCATTTTTGGCATAGAAAAATATGTCATGTCTTTTCCGATGACCCAATGTTTACCACAGCATCTCTAGCTCTATACTCAGAGTGCTTCTCACCCAGCGTCCTTCCCAGCAACTCTTGTCTCTGTGCGGATGTCATCACCCAGATTATGCATTATAAATCTGTTCAGAATAATGTCCCAGCAATCTATTCCTTACAGACTGTGTAAGACATGTAAATTTAAGTTTTTAGGTGTCATTTAATTATGAAGCATATTACATTAATGAAGATTATATTTACCTAATTAGATTATCACCAGAATTGACCAATTAGTGATATCTTATTAATTAGCATGATAATGCATTATTCTTTCTTGTGGTAGACTGTGGCTTACCCAAGGCTGAGGTTATGACTATGACACCTGCATGAATCTAAAGTTTTATATGAATCCAGAGAGTTTTATTTCATTTTCTTAACTGCGGATGTACATTATGGGGTTCGTACTCTCCTAACCATGACAAAATGAACACAGTTTATTATATATTTAGTAAGCAGTTTACCATCAGTGAAATATAATGTTTCAGCTGAAACAGAAAAACTAAGGGTATACAATTGTAGTGGATAGAAGATTGACTAAGAGAACTAGGTCTGACACCATGTCCTAAAAACCATCATGCCCAGGGCTCAGAAAGACCCAGAAGGAAAGAATATATAGATACAATATTACCATAAAAAAAAACCCAGGTACTGCTAGCAAGGCTGTTTCAGATTTATTTTCAGGCAATTTTATAAATAGAGACAAAATGTTAACTGAAGTATTTATTGTTCTATATTGCTAGGCTTGGCGGAGTGCACAAGACAAGAAAATACAACTGCAAGATGCTTCTTTAGAAAAATGAACACAGTTAGCCTTTAAAAAAAATCAATTAAAGCTTCTTTTTTTCAATTATGAAAACATTTAAAAAGACTATGTCTGTCTTTTTAATTTTAAAAATACAGCTTTTCATAAGCCAATACTAGTCATGTTATACTTGATTGCATTTTTGTAATAAATTTTATAGATGCTCTTTCACACAAAAAATGGAGAATTAGAGACCTAGTTAATTCTATGCAGTTAAGTTGTCCTTGATCTTTAGTAATCTTTAGTCTAGCAATCTACTTCATGGACTCACCACATAATTTCCCCATATATAATACTTGATAAGATGCCATATTTAAAACATTCCATTTCATCTTTTAGAGTAATCAGTTTTAGAAGTTGAATTAATTATAATAAATGACATTAATTACATTAACTGGTTTTCTCATACATTTCTGGGAAAAATGCAAAATGGTATAAGATACTGAAAACTGATTAGTTTCTTGAAAAGTTAAACATACACTTAGCAAAAGACTAAACCACCCACTGCTAGACATTTTTCTAAAGATAAGAAAACTGTGACCATGCAAAAACATCTGTATCTGAATGTTTAGAACAGCGTTTTTCATGATCACCCAAAACTGGAAGCAACCAAACAAATATTTACCTAATGAATGGGTAAACAAACTGTGATACGTGCATGGGATGGGGTAATAAAAAAGAACAAATTTTGGATTCATGTAGAAACATAATATTATATGCATATTTCTAAGTGAAAGAATCTGGCTACAAAGGTCTATATATTGTATGATTCAATTTATGTGACATTTTGGAAAGGCCAAAACTGTAGATGGGGAGACCTATAAGATACATCCATGAAATCCAAGAACTAGAGTGAACTGAAGAAGGGTGTGTTTAATACCAAAAGACAGCAAAGGAAATTTACCAAGCCCATCAGACTGTTCTGTATCACGACTGTGATGACAGATACACAACTCTGTGAATTTGTTGAAACCATTATATTTATGTATCAGAGTTATTTTATTGTATACAAATTGTAGGAAGATCAAGTGGAATGTAGAAAAAAACCTAAAATGAAATACAAGCTTTTCTAAATGAATTAACTGTATCATAAATGAATGTCAATACAGAGAAGGATATGTAGAAAAGAAAAATATCTATGTAACTTTGAAAAATCTTTTTTTTTTTGATTGGGTAATTTAAGGTTATACACAAAATCTCTGTAGGTGGCATGGCGGCTAAGGCACTGGACACTCCCACATGGCTGACCATGGTTCAAGTCCTAGACCTGGTGGCTTGCTTTCTTACTTTCTCTCTCTCTCTCTCTCTGTTTCTCTCTGGTCAAATTAAATTAATGAATAAATAACATTAAATAATTTAAAAAAAGAAATAGTTTCAGGAGTGTATGTAAGTAATTCTGAAACTGTGAGCATTTGGGTAGAACAACTAAGTAAATATATTGTAAAATTAGAACCAGAATTCTTGCTGTTGGAGGAAGATGCTATGTGAGGGTCTTCAAAAGTTCATAGGATATTTGTATTATAAAAATATAGACATGAATTTCAATTTTTTTCACAAAAATAAACTTGTGCTTTAATTCTTTTTTTCCACAATTATTTAAGCCCTCACATACATAATAAAATGCTAAATGTGCCAACACCATAGCCTAGAGGTAAGGAAGCTGGATCTCTTATGACCAACCATGATTTAAATCCCAGCCTAGAAGCAACTTAAAAAACATGCCAGGTGCATGTGTGTGCATGCTCCAATCTCAACAGGATGGAAAAATAGTGAAGGGATTGAGCATGTTCCCCATTTGAGGGTGCTCTCTCTCTCTCTCTCTTTCTCTCTCTCTCTCTCTTTCTGTCTGGTGAGTTCACGTTCCCTTTGGCAATTAAAAAAAAATAAAACACTGAAACACAAAAATGAAGCCTTGATGTTGGTTAGAATTGAAGGTATTAGAATTAGCTTATTTATTTTAATTGGTAGATAGATAAATATGTAGATAGATGATAGGATAAACATTTAAATGTGAAATGAAAATGAATGTGTATTCATATTCAGCATGTCTTAATATACACAGATATATTTTATTTTTTAATAATTATTTAATTTTACTTATTTATTCATTTATTTTAATTTTACTACACACACACACACACACACACACACACACACACACATACACTTACACACACACACACACACAGGGTAAGTGAGAAACCAAGCTACAAGATCCGAGACTTGGACATGTGGAACTTCACTGTCTCAATCACCATACCACATGCCAGCCCTCACAGATATATTTTCTCAGTTTCATCATCTAAGAGAATCTAGAGCTATGACACCCCAGAAGCAATGAGAGTATCATGTTCCCGGATCGTTGCTTCTATGTCTCATTTGCCAATAAAAGCAATTTTGAAGAAATGCTATATTCCAGAGGTGGAGCAGGAAATAGTATATGAGCCTTGAGCATTTTGTGGTTCTAGAAAGAAAGGATATGCTCAAAAATAAATAAATAAATACATACATATACACATACATACATACATACATACAAGAAAAATGTCAAAGAATGTCAAATAATGGGACCAGCAGTTAGTGTAATGGTTATGTCACTGGACTGCCATGTAGTCGACCGCAGTTCGTGTCCCGGACCCGGTTGCCTAAACTCACGCCGGGCCCATGTGTGTGCTTGCCCAAGATCCTGAGAGGAGAATGGAGGAGAAGGGATTGAGGCGTGACCATCCTCCCTGGAGGGTGATTTCTCGCTTTCTATCTCTCTGTCTCTCTCTGTCTTGTGAGCGCACGTGCCCTATAGCAAAAACCTCTAAAAAAAAAAAAAAGAATGTCAAATAATCATGAGTTCTCAATGTCCAAAATTAGGACATTTAGGACCACAAAATAATAATAATAATATTAGTAATGGGTTATAATCCATAAATAAAAGAAATATCTACTGTTCTGTATGAAAATAAATAAGTGAAAGATGAGAGAGCTCTTCCTTATGAAGAAGTCAGAATGCAGAAGAGAGGAATAAAAAATCATCTTTAGAATGGAAGATTAGTCATTATTCTTGTGAAGAGTCACCAATGGATGCAAAATTAGCAAGTAAAGATTAGAACAGAAATAGGATACGGGAACCAACAGATGGCATAATGGTTATGTTGCTAGACTCCCACTTAGTCGACTGCAGTACGAGTCCTGGATCCGGTGGCTTAAGCCTCATGCCGGGCACAGGTGCATAAGTTCCCAAGATTTGGAGACGAGAATGGAGGAGAAAGGATTGTGACATTGACATCCCCCCTGGGGGTGACTTCTCACTTTCTATCTCTCTGTCTCTGTCTCTCTGGCATGTACATGTGCCCTATAGCAAAACTCTCTCTCTCTCTAAATAAAAGAGAGAGAGAGAGAGAAAAGAAATGGGATACTTGCATAGCCTCAAATCATTATGAAGAGAAAGAAATAACATATTTTCAATATAGAAACTAAGCCAAAGTCATGTTAATCTAATCATCGAAGTTAAGCTTACCAGAAATAAAACATAGATGTCATGTCCATCTTGATAGGAAGCACTGAGAGGAGTATATCAATTCTGTGGTGTTCTTGTTAAAAATGAGCAGTCAGGAGCCAGCAGGTGGTGTAGTGGTTAAGGTGCCAGACTGTCATATGGCCTACTGTATTTTGAGTCCCAGAGCTGGCTGCTTGAAAATCACGCTGGGTGCATGTGTGTCCATACCCAAGATCTAAGGAGGAGAATGGAGGAGAAGGAACTGCGGCATGGACGTTACCCCCGAGGGGTGATTTTTCACTTTCCCTCTGTCTCTCTCTGTCTCTCTTGCAAGTACATGTACCCTATGACAAACATTCCCCGCCCCCCATAAAAAAGCATTCGGCTTGAGTAACAACTGATAAAACATACCAAAAATACCCAAATTAAAGGGCATGCCTCAAATTTGTTGGCCAGCACCCTTTAAAAGTGTTGAGGTCATATAAGAAAAATAAAAAACCATGGGGACACAACACATTGAAATGCTATGCTTGGTACTAGATTAGAAGATGAAACAACAACATTAACAATATTAGTGGAAGAACATGTGAAATCTGAGTAAAGTTAATGGTTTAGTTAATAGTATTGTACCATTTGGGGCCGGCAGGTGGCATGGTGAATAAAGGTGCTGGATTCCCACATGACTGACCACAGTTCAAGTCCTGGACCTGGCAGCTTGCTTTCTCACTTTCCCTTTGTCTCTCTTTCTGTACTCTCTGGTCCAATTAAAAACCAATAATAATAATAATAACAAATGGAATTACATAAATAAATATTTTTTTAAAATTATTGTACCAATTGACATATTAACATTACTGTTGTTAATTGTATTATGATATATAAAATTTAATGATTAGGGGTTACTAGGTGAATGAGTATATGAAAATCTCACTATATATGTTCAATTTTTGTGTAAATTTAAAATTATTCTAAAAATACCATTTAAAAATATAAGCATGCATGGTTATTGCATAATTTGGTGAGAAACCAGAACATTGTTCATTGTGCATGTACCAATATGATACATTTAATGAATTCATTTTATTCGAAGTTCAAAAGCAATTTTTAACAGATTTATTTCATTGTAAAAGTCATATTTTTCTGTGTTTTTCTATGTAAATATGCTCATAACTTTTCCAACAACCAAATAGTTCTCTATTGGATAGAAAACACTCCATTGAATTGTGGAATGGTATAAGACTATGGATTCTCATGCACAGATGATAGCTAATTCTTCTTTGCATCCTTAAAATCTTTCAGTGTTGATCATAGTAGATACCCATAACATGGGAAAGATGCAATGAATGGTCGTTAATGTTGTGGGCAATATGTGAAACTTTATTTGGCAGAAATCTGGCTCAGATTTCACACTGATAGATGTGTCTTTGGACACATTACTTAATCATTCTATGACTCAAGTTTCCTTATTTGTTAATTAGGGGAAGAAAATAATAGTACCTTCTTTTTAGAGTTATCATAAAAATTAAGTGACAGAAAATTCACTCAATACTTAGAACAGTATCTAGAAGACCCTATACAAATATTTATTGAATTTAAGATAGGATGAAAATTTAAAAAAATTAAAAACAATCTTAGAAACTCAATATTTATTTCGGATAGGTGACACACACGTGCGTGTGCACACACGGTCTTCAAAAAGTTCATGGAAAATACATATTATCAGAAACTATGTAAACATTTTAAATTATGTTTGCACTAAAATAAACCCATGCTAAGTTGTTATAATGTGTCTGATCAGGACCTTTTATAGTTTGAGGTACTAAGATATGCAAGACACCCATTTGAAAAGAGTCCCGATCAAATAACACGTTTGAAGTAAGAACAAACATCAAATTTATGGTCAAGCTTGAGTGAAAGAATGGTGAAATCTTTAATGTTTTACAAAAAATCTTATGGGAACAATGCCACAAAGAAATCAGCAATTTATAAGTAACTCATTTTAATAAAGGATGAGATAATTTTTAAAATAACACTGTAGTGGCAGATCCACTACTGTCTCCAGCACAAAAATGCTCCTGCTCATTCCTATTATCAAACAAGGGCAATTTTGTAAGAGTTCCTGAGAAATCATCAGGCAGCTATGTTGCAGTCCTGATTTGGCTCCTCTGACTTCTGTTTGTTTCCTAATCTTAAAACAAACAAACAAAACACAATGAACAAAAAACTTTTAAAGTATACCCACTTGTCTTTAGTTAATACTATTAAAAAGGACTTCATTAACATGCTTAAGTTGTCAAGGCCCTCACTTACTGAGAAATGGACTAAATGACTGGTATCATTACTTACAAAAGTGGGGGTAATAAAGCTTATGTTGAGAAATAGTTTGTATTTTTTACTTTTACTTTTAATTCTATTTTTTCACAAACTGTTTGAAGTCCCCTCATACAGGCATGATTTTAAACACTTTACCAAGCAATATACAAACAAGCACAAATTAACTGTGTTATAAAGAACAAGTACTTGAAATGCCGAGTGAAGGAGTGATCCTAGTCAAGTGGTGTTAATCAGAGAATGCTAAACATAAATCTTTTTTTTTCATAAATATTATGTATCTGATGAAACTATCCTCAAGGGTACTTCATCATTTTTAATAAAGACAAATTACATTTCTTTTTTGAATAGTTAACAAATTTCAGTACTAATAATAAGCACAAGCATCTGTTTCACTTAACAATATATTTGAAACAGCAGCTTTTGTATGTTCTATAACTTTGGAAGTTGTATACACCCATCATTATTGCAATTATCACCTGTTTTAGTTTAACCTCAATTCCTCATTTCTCTCCCAATATATATTTCTACATAATCTCTTAAGACCTCAGTTCTACAGATTTCAAATTAAAGTTTCTTGTGTTTTCCTTAAAATCAATCCTTTTCTCAACAGAATTTTTTGAATTATATAGAGGTTAATTTCAAAGTCATTTTAGAAACTTTTTCCACTTAACTCCTGTAGGTAAACAATAGTTTTACGTTCTACATTTGTTATATGATGAGAAAATACACTGAACACTGATTATTTTCAAATATGTGACAAAATGCTAGAGACACAACAGGGAAAGGAAAATTGTTCTTGTACATCAGGAAGTATAGGGCAGACAAAGACTTACCAAGCATGTAATCTTCCCCCACCCCCCACGTTTCCCATCTTATGTGCTGTTAGGCAGGACGATATTACTGGTCCTGACCCTTAAGCTGGAGACTGATAGGCTAGATGTCCATGTCATCTTGAACGAAGGCAGGGAAAAAAACCCTTATAAATTTCTTCAGTGATTTTAGATATTCCATGGTGACAGAAAATTATGTTTTTTATCAGAACCTGATATATATTTGCATTTTGGAGGCTTATGTGGGAAAACTCCCTTAGGAAAAAATGAAAGAGAATGAAGGAAGAAGGGTTGGGCAGATGGAGAATAAGGTTCGCTTATGACAAGCTTCAGATCTGGTGAGGAATCTTGGAGTTCAGTGGGATTTAAAGCTTATCTCTTGTTGAAACAAATGAGCTAAACCATGGAACTCCTTTATCAACCAGTTATTAAATGTAGGCTGCTGTTAGAGCTGGGTAAATATCTTTGGCATAAGCCCAGGGAATTTCCTTGGCACAGATTCAATGGTCAGCCTTCAGCAGCCAACATTAGGGAGCTGGAATGAGTGTTCGAGTCCTAAAGGAGAACTAGGAATGCACAACACAGTAATATATTATGGAAATTGCATTAGCCTATTGTTAGGATTGTTACCAGTAATTGACTATCAGTATCTATGTACAAGTCCATTTAAGGGTATGAGCTTTTTCTTCTCTTAGGCAGATAGCTAAAAGTTTATGAGTCACCTTTGTAATGTTGACAGAAACCAAGGAATATTGCAAGTACATATTTTCTTGAATACTATAGTTTTATATGTGTCAAATTCAGTTACTCTGAGTTCTCAAACTTCTTTTTTTTTAATTTATTTTGAGTTACTTTTTTTGCACTTCCATAGAGATTTAAATATCCTTTTTAAAATTTCTACAAAGCACTCTAAGATTTTATTAGTATTTGGGTGCCTTAATAGTTAAGTTTGTGAACAATGACATCTTAACATTTTTGAGTTATTAAGTGCATGAATATGGCATATCTCTTCATTTTTTCATGCTCTATAATTTTTCTTAGCAAAACAAGTATTGTCTAGTTTTACTATTAGTATTACCTTGTGTTTACCTATTAACATATCTGATTTATCAGTATTTCATATCTTGATACTATTGAAAATGGTATTGGGATCAGCACATGGCATGGTGGTTAGGCTGTTGGACTCCCATATGGCCAACTGAGGTTTGAGTCCTAGTCCTAATGACTTCCTCTCTCACTATCTCATCCCTCATCACTCTCTGATGGTTATAGCAAGTTAAAAAAAATAAATAAAATAATTTTTAAATGATATTTAAGTTTCAATTTCAGATTACTCTTTGGTATTATATAGAAATACAATTGAGGGGACCAACAGATGGTGTAATGGTTACATTGCTGAACTCCTTTGTAGTGAACCATGATTTGATTCCTGGACCCAGTGGCTTAAAACTCATGCCAGGTGTGTGGGCATGCATGCCCAAAATCCTGTGAGGAGACTGGAGGAGAAGAGACTGCAGAATGAACATTCCCCCAGTGGATGATTTCTTGCTTTCTGTCTCTCTGTCTCTCCAATGAGCTCACACACCCTATAGCTAAAATCTTTCAAAAAAAGAAAAAAAAATTTGTGTATTAATTTTATAGTCTGCAAACTTGGGGAAACTTAGTCTTTAATTTTAATACATTTTATTGTACTGCTCAGTGCATTAGCTAGTTATTCTAATGTGAGCAGAAATATATGAAACTGAATTATTCATAAGAATAGAGGTTTGTTCAGATTATGGTTTGAAAGTCCAAAGTCCAGAGGCTAACATCTGATGGGACTATAACATAACAGATGACAGGTACAGAGTGACTGTCCATAAGTTTCTGACTGTTCTGGTTTTATTTTCCTTATTATAAACCCACCAGAGCTTAATCACAGGATCCCAACCTAATAAACTTATCATACCCAAAGGCCTCACTCTGGGATACCATGAATGGATTAAGTTTCCACTTAACATCTTTACAATTACAACCACGTCTCAATACATGAATTTGGAGGTGGGACATCCAAACTATAACATCTAGTAGTTTACATTTTTTTTTCAGGGTAGAATGAAGACAGAAGTTACATGCACTCACTGGGAGAGACAAAAAGAAAGAGAGGAAAAAAATAGGGAGAGAGAGTGGGAGGAGAAAGCCTTCTTTAATAGGGCATGGTCGTGCTGCAGTCTCTTCTCCATTTCTCCATCCTGTCATGATTTGGGGCATATATATACACACATACCAAACATGTTTCTCAAGTCACTAGAATTGGGATACAAACCACAATTGGCTATGTGAGATATGGCTCCCTTAGCTACTAGACCCAGCATCTATCAATTGTATTTTCTATGAGGGAAGCTATGCTCTAAACTCCCCATCTCCTAGACTTCCGAAATACGCAGACAAGAAGCCATTTTAAAGCCGAGGTGTGTCCTGGCCTCTTCAAGGAAGCTGTGCACTAAACTCCATATCCTAGACTTCCAAAATATTCAGACAAGAAGCGGTTTTAAAGCTGAGGTGTGGGGATCAGCAGTTAGCTTACTGGATATGTTGCTGAGCTCCCATGTAGTCAACTGTGGTTCGAGTCCTGGACCCAATGGCTTAAACTCATGCTAGGCGTATGTGCATGCGTGCCCAAGATCCTGAGAGGAGAGTGAAGGAGAAGGGATGCGGTGTGACCATCCCCCAGGGGTGATTTCTCACTTTCTGTCTCTATGTCTCTGTCTCTGTCTTTCTGGTGAGTGCACGTGGCCTATAGCAAAAACCTCTCAAAAAGAAAAAGTTTAAAAAAGCTAATAGAATAAGGACATAAAGGAAGAAAATGCTTTTGTACAACTGTACAAAGTGCTTGTGTTTTAAGCTAGGTGTCATTACAAAAGAGTCAAAAAGTTTAAAAAAATGTAAAAATTTTTAAGCAAAAATTTACAGTAGACTAAGGTTAATTTATTATTGAACAAAATATATTGTTATAAATTAATGTGACCTGAGTAACAAGCCCTCATTATCCGCATACTATACCATAGAACTCATGGAAATGTCTGATAGAGAATTCAGAATATTTATCGTGACAAAACTAAATGAGATGCAAGAGCTGAGAGATAATGAACTCCAGAAGATGCAGGAGAAAAGAGACAACAGTTCCAGGAAGTTTTAAAGTTCTTCCAGGATCTGAAAGAGGAAATACACACCATAAAAAAGAATCAAATGGAGCTATTAGAGATGAAGGCTGCCATTCAGGAGATCAAAACCTCCCTCAAAAGTATTAAAAGCAGATTAGTCCATTGCAGAAAATCGAATCTCAGATGTGGAAGGCAAAACTTCTGATCTAGAAAAAAACAACCAAAAAACTGAGAAAATAACCCCACCCCCCCAAAATGAGAATACTATACAGGAACTACTAGACAGCATTAAGTGCCCAAACATCTGGATAATCGGTATCCCAGAAGATGAGGAAACTAATAAGAACATTGATAATCCATTCCATGAAATCTTGGAAGAAGACTTTCTAAATCTAGAGAGGCATTCAAATATCCAGACCCAAGAAATACAAAGGATCCCTAATAGAATCAACCCAAAAAGAACTTCTCCAAGGCACATTATAACCATACTGGCCAAATCTACAGACAAAGACAAGATACTAAAATGGCAAGAGAGAAATGTCAGATTACTTATAAAGGTTATCCATCAGGCTAACCTCTGACCTCTCATTAGAAACAATGCGAACAGGGAAAAAATATTGAGAGTGTTAAGTGAAAAACAGTTTCAACCAATAATACTATACTAGGCAAGATCATTTTTTCATATGAAAAGAAAGGATAAAATCATTCTCAGATAAACAAGACCTGGAAGAATTTGCCAATAGCAGACTCACTCTTCAAGAAGTTCTGAAAGGAGTGACCCACGATGAAAACTAAAGACACATACAGAAATAATAGAATAAAAGGAAGCAAGACAATGACTAATTTAATGCTAGGGACAAGAAATATCAATAATGACATTGAATGTTATGTTCCAGGATTTAAATGGAAAGATTGGACCATAGAAACACCGCATATTCAACAGAAGAGAGTTTGAACATAAGACGGAACTGGCAAAATAGAATTTTATGACTTTTGAGTAAAATAGTACTGATTTTTTTTACAATACTTTGTTTTTCCAATTTAAGCATTTTACTTTCTTCTGAGTTGTTGATAGGCTCAGTAATTTGTTAAAATATTTTCTTGTTTGTTTCTTTAAATGGAAACATAAACTTGTCTTCCTGACCCATCTGGATTTGGAAAATATTTAGGGGTGTTCTTATTTCGTGGCAGAGGGTTATTTGTGTAAGTTCAATAATGCTTGTTGCATTGAATCAGAAACTGGAAATACTCATTATTAGACAGGGCTTTGACTGGAATGTTATAGCTGAAGATTTATCAGAAAACTGTGGCACTAAGGTGGATCTCAAGTAAGCCAATAGAAGCTCTTAGAAAGATGAGCTGGCAACATAAATCGCTCTGCCTGGCAGAGAGGATTAGAGAAGATATATGAAAGAATTTATAACATACAATAACTTGGACTTTTCTAGCCCAGCATTGTAATCAGTAGAGATTGCAAAAGAGCAACCGCACCAGATGATTATCTTGAGAAAGATATTGAAGGAAGAAAAAGAGACTGATCTTTGCTAGCAGGTGGTATATCACAGAATACTTGGTAGGCAGGGCTGAATTGAGAAGGTTTATGTGTGACTTGTGTGCTGAGCATTGGCTTTTCAACAATTTGAGTAGTCGACATGAAAATATTTTCTCAGTAATATTTAAAACTATACTGTCTCTGTTATTATAGAGTCACAAACAAAATTATACAAAATTATAAGAAATATTTTTAACATTATCTTTAAAATTCAGTATTTTGAAATTTTGAAAGTTGTTTACTAACTGTCAAGAACTATGGAGTGTGAGCAAAAATTTTTGATATGTAAAGTAAATGTTTGTGGAAAATGTAAAACTAAATAAAAGAAATTAAAGGGGAAAAGAATGTACAATTCTCTCATTAAAAGGATGAATATGGTAATATCCTTGATTTAATGGTAACATAATGTATGCATATTTTGAAAATTATATTGTGTCCTATGGATATTTACAACAATTAAATGTGAAAAAAATGTAAAAAAACAGTATTTTCTATAGAAAGAGTTATGTTGTCTATAAACAAAGACAGTTCCTTTCTGGAATTTATTTATATTGTCATATTGCCCTAGCTAAAACTTTCAGAATATTTTTTTAATAGAAATGGTGAGCATGATTAGTGTTACTTTATTCACCATCTCAGGGGCCTTTTTAAAATTAAAGGTGATATTGACCCAGTTCCATATCTGAGGTTAAGAGAGCCAGATTCCACATGGCTGACCATAGTTCATATCCTATCTCTGGCAGCTTGGAAAACATGCCAGTTCATGTACATGCATGCCCAGAATTCCTATGGGTTAGAGAAATGGAGGAGAAGGGATTGCAGTATGACTGTGCCCTATTGGAGGATGCTTTCTCCCCTGTCCTTGTCAGCACACATACTTTTGACAATTTAAAAAACTTTCAGGATAATGTTAGCTGGAGAGTTTTTCTTATAGTTCCTTTTTCACTTCAGAAAATGCCCTCTAATGTTAGTTTAATAGAAATAATAGATATTAGATATTGTCAGTTTTTTTTCCTGCATCAATTGAGAAGATCAAGTTAAGTTATTATTTTCTTTTAGTCTGCTTATATGAGAAATTATATTAATTGATTTTCTAATGTTAAACCAACCTTGCATTCCTGGGTAAACCCTACATATTTATTTTATGTTGCCTTATTTACATAATTGGGTCATTGGAAAAGTCATGACACATTTTTCATTGAAAAACATAAAAATCCATCATGACTTTTCCAACGACCCAATATATTTTATTCAGTTTTCTGAAACTTTGTTAAGAGTATACATGTGTGTGTTTTCATGAGAGGTAGTGATCTTTGTTTTTTAAATCTTTTTTCCTGCTTTTAACATCTTAAAAATTCTGACATCATGAAATGTGTTAATAATATCACCTTCTCTTCAATTTATGGAATAGTTTGAGTATAACTGTTATTAATTCTTTTAAGTTTGATTAAATTTACCCTGAAGACCTCTGGTCCCAGAGTGTTTTAATCAGAAAGATTTTAATGAAAAGTCCAGTATTTCTAATAGATATACAGGTATTCATATTAAATATGTGTGTGTATGTGTCTGTGTGTGTGTGTGTGTGTGCGTGTGTGTGTGTGTGTATACACACTTACAGACACATACATTGGTAGTTTGTGTAGTTCAATAATTTTGTATCAACTCATTTGGCAAAATTTAATAGCATAAAGTTGTTCATTATATTGCCTTATAATCTTTTGATGTCTGTAGAATCTTTAGTGATGTCACCTATATCATTCCTGACATTGAAATAATGATTTTTCATTATTTTGTAATTATTAATTTATTTATACATTTATCAGTTTTATTTGTCATCCAAATGAACCTATTTCAGGTTTCATGGATTATTTTTAAATATATATATATGTAAATATATATATATATATATATGTAAATGTGTGTATGTGTGTGTATTTGTTTCATCAAATTTTGATCTTATCATTATTATTTTTCTTCTGTTGTGTTAATTTACTTGTTTGTTTTCTTATCGGAAAAGTTTGGGTCATTAATTTGAATTTTTTTCCCTCTTTTCTAATATAGACATTTAGTGAGTATTCATTAGTTGCATCTCAGAAAGTTTGATATATTGTGCTTATAATTTTGTTCTGAAGATAATTTCTCTTTTCTATATCTTTTTGACTAATGAGTTATTAAGAAGTCTGCTATTTTTCTTGTGAATAAATATTTAGTCTGTTATTTACCTTCTGAATATAAAAATTCTTTGGAATATTTTTATTTTAAAAATTTGTTTCCATTGTGATAATATAATAAGTGCCTGCTTTACCAGACTGAGCCCATTTCCTTTTTTTTTTTTTAAGAGAGATTTTTGTTATAAGGCACTAGTGCTTTCCAGAGAGATACAGAGAGACAGAATGCAAGAAATCACTCTGAAGGGTGCGGCCATTCTCTTCTTGGGATTTTGGACACTCATGTACATGTGCCCAGCATGAGTTTTAAGGTGCCGGGTTCAGGACTCGAACCACAGGTGACTATGTGGGAGTCCAGTGATGTAACCATTACACCATCTGCTCATCCCACCCCATTTTGTTAATGAAATTTTTTTTTCACTCTATTACTATTTGTTTCTGATCTGTCTTGAGAACTTTAAGGAAACAAAGGGTCTACCTGAAACTTGAAACAATGAGAAATATTCCAGCTCAGGGGACTGAAACTCTTGTCCTGAGTTCAAACTCCTTGATTATACAATTCCAGCTAAAAAATAGCCTAACTTAAGCTTTTCTGTTCATAGCCTTAGTCCTATAGTGATTCACTTCCAATTAACCTGACCTGTGCTTTTCTGTACATAGCCTTAGCCCTATAGTGATTCACTTTCCCTATCTAAGCAAACATAAATCGACCGACTGGTTGAAAATATTCCACATGTCTTCTTCATATGACTACACTGTAATACGTCCTCTTTACCTCTCTCATCAATAACTTTGCCTCTCTATATTTTTATGAGAGGTGAAGTTTTGGACCTGTTTTGAGTCCATTGTCCAGGGTATAAGGCCCCTCGTCCAGTGATAGTAAGAGAATTTCAGTCTGAAATTCAAATCTGAAATTCAGTCATTTCAGATTTTTTTAGACTTTTCTTATTTACCAGTATATAATCTATCTAGGTAAATATTTTGTATGCATTTGAAAATAAAAGAGTATTCCATTGCTGGCTGGTGAAGTGTTTTATAAATATTAGTTATATCAGGTTAGATAAGTAATAATATGATTCCAATCATCTGTATTTTTATTGGTTTCTATATATTGATTCTCTCAATTATTAAGGAGGTGGTGTCATGATAATTGTGGATATGTTTATTTATCTTTTTTATTTTATCACTTTTTGCTTCATATGCTCTTTTTTTTTAATATTAGGGACAGAATCACTCTGACAACTTGTGAATTAGTTCCTTCATTGTTTTAATATGACTACTTTATTCCTGGTTATACTCTTTACTCTGAAATCGACATTGTCCCATATTAATGAAGTCAGTCATTTAAAAAAAAACTAAAAAAAAAAATGTTGGCATGGCATTTACTTTTTATTTCTTTTTACTTATATTATATTTGTGTCTGTATACTTAAATTGGTTTTCTAGAGGTACCATTTTATTAAGTCCTGTTTTTTTATCCAGCCTGAAAATGATTACCATATAATTAAGGCATTCACACCACTTGTGTTTAGTATGATTATTGATATGGCTGGCATTAAATCTGATATTTTGCTGTTTCTTTTTCTTTTCTTGACTTTCTCCTTTCTCTCTTTCTTTCTTCCCTTCCTTTCTTTTAATTGGCAGAGAGCGCATCGCTCATCAAAAAGAGACGAAGAGAGAAAGTACTCCCTGATGGTATGTGGTCATTACACTATCGTATGTGTTTGTTACAGAATCCATCCGCCACAATTCCAAATCCTGTCAGGATTCTGGGCATGGGTGCACACATGCCTAGCATGTTTTTCAAGTGACCAGGGCCAGGATTCATACTGTGTTTGGCCTTGTGGGATCTAGCTCCTTTAACCACTGGGCCACAGGGACAGCTTGCTATTTGTTTTCTACTTGTACCATCTGTTCACTGGTTTTTAGGTTAATTGAGTAATTTTTATGAATTCTGTTTATTTTCTGTTTTGGCTAAATAGCTATAATTTTTTGTTGATTTTTTTTATTGGTTACTATAAGACTTTTTATAAAAATATCTAAATTTATCAACCTATCTTAGAGTGATTTTTTTACCATTTCATGTGTAAGACCTTTACAACAAAGGCAACTCAAATTCTCCCCTGCTGGATTTTGTGCTACTTTTGTTAAACATTTTATTTCTATATATCTTACTAATTCTATAGTACTTGGTTATTATTTTTATTTATATAGTCCATTATCTTTTAAAGGGATTTTAAGTTATTCTAGACCCACATCATTATCATTATTATATTTTTCATGTAATTACCAGTTTTCTGGTGCTCTTCATCACCCTCCCCCCCAGTTTTACTGATATATAATTCTATAAATTGTATATACTTTAGGTGTACAAAGTAATATTTTGATTTACATGTACAGTGTTAAATGGCCATCAAAATCAAGTTAACCCTAATCCTAACCACCTCAAATAATTACATTTCTGGGGGGGAGAGGATATGTGTGAGAACACTTAAATCTGTTCTCTTATTAAATGTCACATGTGTCATACAGTATTATTAATTGTCGTCATTTTGCTCTACCTTAGACCTCCAAAGCGTATTCATCATGCATAACGGAAACTATATATTTTGACCAAAATCTCCCCAATTTCCTCACTGCTGAGCCCCTAGAAACCACCATTTATCTTCATGCTTCTGTGAGCTTAGATTTTTAGATTTTATACATAGTGAAATCATGTGGTGCTTGTCTTTCATTGGCTTGTTTCACTTAACAAAATGTCCTTCAGAATCGTCCCTGTTATAATCAATGACAGGATTTTCTCCTTTATCCTTTCATCCTATATCAGCAACACAAGTTGTTTTCATATCTTTGCAACTAAAAATAGTATTATAAAGAAATGAAGATATCTCTTTGATAAAATAACTTTATTTTCTTCATATATA
>NW_006159757.1:4105302-4108391 GCF_000334495.1 Tupaia belangeri chinensis
ATATATATATACCCAGAATGGGATTGCTGAATTGTAGAGTAGTTTTATGTTTTTAAATTTTAAAGGAATGTTCGTACTATTTTCTGCAGTGTTTATACTGATTTACATTCCCATAAACAGTGTAGAGGGTTCCATTTAAGCCACCACCTTGTCAATATTTATTAAACCGAATTTCATCTTTTGGAGGATAGCTACTTTAATAAGTGTGAGGTAATAACTCATGGTGGTTTTAATATGCGTTCTCCCAATGATTAGGGTTATTAAGCAACTTGGCATATACTGGGTTATTGGAAAAGTCAAAACGTATTTTTCTATGCAAAAATGAATCATGGGGACAAGTGGTTGGCATAATGGCTATGTCGCTGGACTTCCATGTAGTAGTCAACTGCGGTTCGACTCCTGGACCCAGTGGCTTAAACTCACACCGGGCGCATGTGCGTTTATGCCCAAGACCCCGAGAGGAGAATGGAGAAGGGATTGCAGCTTGGCCAACTCCCTGGTAGGTGATTTATTGCTTTCTGTCTCTGTGTCTTTCTGTCTTTCTGGTGTGCACACCTATAGCAAAAACCTTTCCAAAAAAAAAAAAGCGCATCATGATTTTTTTCGATAACCCACTGTCAGTTGACCATTTGTATTTTACCTTTGGAGAAACAACTATTCAGGTTCTTTCCTCATCTTAAAAGCTTATTTTATTTTATTTATTTATTTAGAGACAGAGAGAGATAGGGCTTGCGTCCCTAACATAATCTCCTCTTGTGATGATTCTTCCCCAAGACTCTTAACCAGCCAGGATCACAAGATTTTCAGGTCAACCTAGGATTCAAACCTGGGACTCTTATATGGCTTTAGCATTGTGCAGAGCCACACTACCACCCGCACGATTATGACCATGCCTATCTACTTTTTAAATCAGGTTATCTTTTTTTCTTGCTATTGAACTGTTTCAGTTCTTACATATTTTGGTATTAATCCCTAATCATAGTTGCTTACAACTATGTTCTCCCATTTTATGGGGTTGTCTCTTTACTCTTAATTCTTTCCTTGGTAGTACAAAAGCCTTTTTGGTTTTATAAGATCATATTTAAAATATAATCACCTGGACCAATGTCAAAAAGCTATTTCTTGGAACCAGCAGTTAGCGTAATGGCTATGTCGCTGGACTCCCACATAGCTGACCACGGTTCGAGTCCCGGACCCGGTGGATTAAACTCACGCCAGGCGCATGTGCGTGCGTGCCCAAGATCCCAAGAGGAGAATAGAGGAGAAGGGATTGCGGCGTGGCCATGCCCCCTGGGGGGTGATTTCTCGCGTTCTGTCTCTATGTCTCTCTCTGTCTGTCTGGCGAGCGCACGCGCCCTATAGCAAAAACCTCTCCAAAAGAAAAAAAAGAAAAATAAAGCTATTTCTTTATTTTTTTTCTAGTGGTTATACGGTTTCAGGTCTTATGTTTAAGCCTTTAATCCATATTGAATTGATTTTTTTAAAAAAATATGGTATGACCGGGGCTGGCAGGTGGCATGGTGGTTAATGGCACTGGACTCCCACATGGCTGACCATGGTTTGGGTCCTGGACATGGAGGCTTACTTTCTCACTTTCCCTCTCTGTCTTTCTCTCACTGTATCCCCCTCTGGTCAAATTAAAATAATAAATAAAGTTAAATTTTAAAAAATTAAAATATGGTATGACCAAAGAATACAATTTTATTTTTCTGCATGAGTATATGTAATTTTCCTAACATAATTTAATGAAGATATTATTCTTTTCTTTTCTTTTCTTTTCTTTTCTTTTCTTTTCTTTTCTTTTCTTTTCTTTTCTTTTCTTTTCTTTTCTTTTCTTTTCTTTTCTTTTCTTTTCTTTTCTTTTCTTTTCTTTTCTTTTCTTTTCTTTTCTTTTCTTTTCTTTTCTTTTCTTTTCTTTTCTTTTCTTTTCTTTTCTTTTCTTTTCTTTTACTTTCTTTTCTTTTTGGAGAGGTTTTCACTACAGGGAGCATGCGCTCACCAGAAAGAGAAAGACAGAGAGATAGAAAGCGAGAAATCAATCACCACCCAGGGGGAATGGCCACACCGCAATCCCTTCTCCTCCATTCTCCTCTCGGGATCTTGGGCATGATGCACATGCGCCTGGAGTGAGTGTAAGCCACCGGGTCCAGGACTTGAACCACGGTTGACTACATGGGAGTCCGGTGACATAGCCATTACACTAACTGCTGGTCCCAGATACTATTATTTTCTCATTGTGTGTTTTTGGTACTACTGTAGATAACCAATTTATCATAAACGTGTAGATTTCTGGAATCTCTATTCTCCTTCATTAGTTTATAGGTCTCTTTGTTTTTTTTTTTTTGTTTTTTTGTCAATTTATTTTATTTAATTAATTCATTTTTTTAAAAAAAATTGCTATAGGGTTGGGAACCAGCAGTTAGCGTAATGGCTATGTCGCTGGACCCCCACATAGTCAACCACGGTTCGCGTCCCAGACCCGGCGACTTAAAACTCACGCCGGGCGCATATACGTGTGTGCCCAAGATCCCAAGAGGAGGATGGAGGAGAAGGGGTTGCGGCATGACCATCCCCCCTGGGGGGTGATTTCTTGCTTTCTGTCTCTATGTTTCTCTCTGTCTGTCTGGCGAGCACATGCGCCCTATAGCAAAAACCTCTCTAAAAAAAAAAAATTGCTATAGGGTTCATGTGCTAACCAGTGAGAGAGAGGAGAGAGAGAGAGAGAGAGAGAGAGAGAAAGAAAGAAGGAAAGTGAGAAAGCAAGCCAACAGGTCCAGGACTTGAATCACAGTCAACTATATGAGAGTCCAGAACCCCAACCACCATGCCATCCATTAGACTTTTTATGTGTCTTCTAATGCCAGTGTCATATTGTTTTGATAACTATAGCTTTGTATTGTATTTTTAAGTCTGGTGGCATGATGGAACTAGCTTTGTTCTTTTTGAAAATTTATTTGACTACTCAGAACATTAAGGTGTTTAGCATGAATTTTAGGATTGCTTTTTTCTATTTCTGTGAAAAGTGCTATTGGGATTTTGATAAAGATCACATTGAAAATGTAGATTACTTTGGTAATATCTTATTCCAT
>NW_006159757.1:4108408-4125020 GCF_000334495.1 Tupaia belangeri chinensis
TATCTTATTCCCTTCCTGCTATTATAACAAACTATCCTGAACTGAGTAATTTATAAGCAATAAAATGTATTACTTAAAGTTATGGAGGCTGGGAAGTCCAGATCAAGGTGCCAGAAGATTCAATGTCTCATGAGGGCCCATTTTTCATAGATGTGCCTTTTCTGTCTCTTCATATGGCAGAAGGGCAAAAGACAGCTCTTTGAAGTAGCATTTATTAAAATGGAATTTTATTAATTTAATTTACAAAGATGAATTTCTCATGACATACTCACCACTCTAAGGCCTCAACTTCCAGTGCCATCACATGTGTGATTAAGTTTCAACTGAAATAAACAGCTCGATTGATTCTGATACTCCTCATCATCTACCTCTCTTTGTTTGAGAATGACTAGTACAGGAAATTCTTGTAGAAATTCTGTTTTTAATGGACAAAAATGGTACTTTATAAGTTTATTTTTTATTCTTGCTGGGTTGTTGTAATTGAACAGATATGTAACTGTCTAAATGTTAGTGAATAAAAAAAGAGAAAATAATGGTGAGCTTTAAAAATTATTTTATGATTTCTCATTTTTTTTTTGGAGAGGTTTTTGCTATAAGGCTCATGCACTTGCCAGAAAGACACAGAGAGACAAAGAGACAGAAAGCGAGAAATCACCCCCCAGGGGGGATGGCCATGCCGCCATCCCTTCTCCTCCATTCTCCTCTCGGGATCCTGGGCACGCACATGCATGCACCTGGCATGAGTTAAAGCCACCAGGTCCGAGACTCGAACCATGGTCGACTACATGGGAGTCCAGTGACATAGCCATTACACTAACTACTGGCCTGCGATTTCTTATTTTTTAAAAGGTGATTTTTATAGGCAGTTAGTACAACCAGGACACTGGTCTAGACTATGAGGAAAGACTTTTTAAAATAAGTTTATTTATTTATTTATTTATTTATTTATTTATTTATTTAGTCTTAGAGCATGTACACATACTAGAGAGAGGTAAATACAAAGAGAGAAGAAAAACTGAGAAATGACCTTCCAGAAGAAATGGTCATGCTTCAATCCCTTCTCCTCCATTTACTGCGGGGATTTGGGGCATACATGCACATGGGCCTAGCTTGTGTTCTGAGCTACTGGGTCCAAGATTCAGATAGATATGGCTGTGTGGAATCCTGCACCTTAACCACCACATCACCTGCTGTGCTGGCCTGAGGAAAGACATCTTTATATGAAGATTTCAAATTTATGTATCAAGATGGAGGTCCCCTCCTGGCTTAGTGTAGAATAGTAAATCTTATAAACTTTATATTTATTCTAAATATTCTCCACAGTCACTCTTTTCCTCTCCCCACAAATATTGCTGTATCCATCAGGACACTTTGTTTCCATTACTGTTGTTATCACCAGATAGTCCAGGGTACAGCCTGCTTGACAGCACAGAACTTCTGCCAAGAAGTGAACATAGCCAAATATGGGTCAAACAGCCTTTCATTGTTTCTTTATTTCACTTCCACATAAGACTTCACAGATGTACAACATGTATTGGATGAATTACAGAACAGGAAAAGGAAAAAAATATATCCTTGAAGTCATGATAAATACAATTTTTTTTGAGAGAGAGACTTTCACTATAGGGCGCGTGCGCTCGCCAGACAGAGAGAGACATAGAGACAGAAAGCGAGAATCCGCCCCCCAGGTCACGCCGCAGTCCCTTCTCCTCCATTCTCCTCTCTGGATCTTGGGCACACACGCACACGCGCCCGGCGTGAGTTCTAAGCCACCGGGTCCGGGACGCGAACCGCGGTCGACTACATGGGAGTCCAGCGACATAGCCATTACGCTAACTGCTGGTTCCCACAATTTTTTTTTATTGTTCAAAAGAAATACATAGAAATTCAGTGTCTTTACAGAGGACTCTGGATGACACACCCTCATCTCAAACACTACCCTCCATTTTGTCTCTCCTTTCAGAAATATTCTTCTATCATTACCATGTGATTTCCGACTCCTAAAGTCACCTTTCAATAACTTTCCCATAATAATAGGAAAACCCTTTTTCATGTCTATGATTTTCAATCTAAAATGATATCATGTGTAGGTCAGTCATGGGCTGGGTATGGGAATGGTTGCCTTTGAGCCTCTGCACCCTAAAGAATCACTTAGGAAAAAGACATGAGAACAAGAGAAATCATTGATACATGAGCACTATACATTTCCTTTTTATTAAAGAGAATTTTTTTTTTCCATAGGGTGCATGAGCTTGCTTGAGAGACACAGAGAGAAAGTGAGAAATCCCCACCCCCCGCCCCAGGGTTGATGTCCATGCCACAATTCCTTCTTCTCCATCTTCTCTCAAGAGTTTGGGAATATGCTCACATGCCTCAGTGTGAATTTCAAGCCTCCAGGTCTGGGACTCAAACTGCAGTTGGCCATGTGGGAATCCAGCACCTTAACTACCACATCACCTGGTGGTACTGAGCACTATAAATTTCTAAAGCAATTGCGTGCAGTATGAGCTTGCCATAGTCTCTTCTCATATTGTCTTTTATAGAAATTTCTTATTTTTCTTCTGATTGTTTAGAAGAACTTTCTCCCTCTCTCTCACCCACACTCACACACAGAGCTTTTGTTTTGTTTTGTTTTGTTCTTACTGAGAACTAACTTCCTCAGAGATAATAAAACCCAAACCTATTAGAACAATCAGCTTTTTCTGACTTCTCAACCTTTTACTGTTTTACAAGGCACACTCACTCACTCACCAATGGCATATGATATTATGCTCCAAAGTGTTAGTTATTTCCTTTCTTTCTCTCTGCCACTGCAACTTTTATTATTGAGCCACCTTGGTGCCCAAGAGAAGAATGATTCTCTGTACTGAGCCATATTTCTCTCAATAGAAAGTATTGCCTGTACATTCTGGGCCATGTTAAAGGACTTACTCCTCTCCTTAGCCAATGACTAGTCCTATTCCAAACATTTGTCTAGAAGGAGAAAAGAGAATTGTTTTATTTTTTCAGTTGTAAGAAGAAAGTGTCATTATAGTAAGAATTTATTTGTAGTCAGGATACGAGAAGATGAATGAGGCTTTGACAGATAGCTGCTATTTTCTGTTAAGTAAATTTGAGGTCATCGACTAAAAGTGATATGATAGATGACGCATAAATGGCATAGAAGAGGTGGTGGACAATGAAAACAGTCATTACGGAAACAGTGGGGTATGAAAAAGAGAGCACTGATAAGGCTAAACAAAAGTTCTTCTAAATGGCACAGGCAGGTCCAGTTGAAGGTAGACTGTACATTTGTCACAATAGTAATCTACATTGTAATGACCTGGTACAGAAATGGAAAACACAAATGTCAGACTAATTTAATGTGAAGAGTTTGGAGACGAGTGAACTGTAGACTTGAAAGTAGCTGGTGGATAAATTTGCTGCTCGGCAAGAAATTGAAATGTTGGGCATGGGGCCTTCCTCAATAAACAGGGTGAGGAAAAATAGATGTGTTTTCATTAGTTGCTTCTTTCTGCTCCACTGTGACTAAACTGAGTCCTGATGGCATTCCTTCCTAGGAATATTCACACTTATAGCCCAACATGTCCTGAACATCTGTGTTACAGTAACAGTTAAACTGTGCTGCCAAGTTAATCTTCCCTGTCACAACGTTCTTTTTTTAATTATATTTTTTATACATTCAATCACTGTATATCATTACAGCTTGTAAAATGGATTTCCCCAACAAAAATACACTGTATATTAGTCCAGTTAAATGTATTATCAAACATGTTATCTTCAACAGATAATTTTTCATTTTTGTGTCCCTTAAACATTTTGCTTCTTTTCCTTGATGCCCTTCTTCTTACCTACATTCTAATTAGAAATCCTTCCCCACATCTATAAGGAAAGTATTAATGTCTTCATGTTGCCTTTCAATATACTTCATTCCTCTACTTTTGCAACTTAAAATTTTCACATATATTGCTCAATAGAATATATTCCAACTTAAAATATGATCAGCTCTGTTAAAAGTGTCACTTTAACTAAGATAAGATAATTGATTTTGATTCTTCAGAGTAAAAAATCCAATTAATGTTGACCCCACACTTCTGATTTATTAAAGGAGAGGGATGAGGGACTGATTCTTTCAGAAGACAAAAGTAGGTGGGGATGGGGGGGACCGGCGGTGCTGTGATAGTTAAAGTGCTGGATTCCCACATGGATAACCATGGTGACAATCCTGAAACTGGTGGCTTGCTTTCTCACTTTTTCATTCTGTCTCTGTCTGGTCAAATTAAAAAAATATATATTAAAAACAATAAAAATTAAATAAATACATAATTCTTTAAAAACAAAACAAAAAAGGCAGGTGGGGATAGGCATCATGAAAAAATATCAGAGTCCTGGGCCTAAAGTAGGGCTTCATGGTTGCTGCCAAGTTTGTCTCCCTAAGATGAAATTGTAGTCCTAACATAATTCTCCTGATCCTTCCCCACTTACACTCAGGCAGGAAAACAGGGAGCATATGTAACAAATATGATACATAAACTTGCTAAAATTATTTTAATATTAGGTGGTACCCATTCTAAAATGGGTTTTCTTCAGGGTTGGAAATATTGCCTTGAGGGTTGTTGTCATTTTGATCTTTTCCACATACTTAATGAATTGGGATTCTTTTCTCTATTATCCTTTTAAATAAGCAGTAGTATTAAAGAACACTTAATTTAGACGAACTCTGCTAGAGGGCACGGAAGAACTGAAATAGTCGATAAATTATTAAAATTAGCCCATGGAAAATATAATTCATTAAGTTCCTTTGCTTTCTGGAAACTCTCTGTATGCTCTGTATCTATTCCTTTTGAAATTTATTCTCAGGCCCAATTCCAAAGTTACTTGTTGCATAAATTCCCCATTTGAACATGTTTCCTTTCTCCTTTCTCCTTTCAATTCAGGTGACAGTTTCTGTCTTGTGAAGCTAATATATTTTATGCTATAAAATATTAATTATTATAGATACTTTCTCCAATTTCAAAATTAAGTAGCTTACCATGGCATTCATCAACATTCATATAACATTAATACTATTATTATTTTATTTTGAAAAGCATTTTTGTGTACCTTTTTAATGTTAATCCTTGCTGTAACTCTATGTGTGGTCATTGTTTTGAAGGCAATGATCACTATGCTCTAATTTATCTAGTGCTATAGAGAAAAAAAAAAGTCACAGACTGTATTCGTGGATCCAAAATAAATTTTTGTCTTTAGACAAGTTTAATTTTTCTGAGCTTTACTTTCTTCATTGCAGAAACAGAATAGTATTTATTACTATAGCTTATGTAATTTATATACATTTATATATTTGTATAATTTATCATTTCTATAAGAAGTAGATGTTTGGGTATATAGGACACAACATGTAAAATACCTAGAAGTGGGGCATTCATACATTTTCTTGGGAACTGTGGGGTATCATTTCAAACATTTTTTTTTACTAAACATATAAAAAAAACAGTAATTTCTCAAGAAATTTGTAAGTTTATTATTATTATTATTTTAAACATTTGATCACTATACAACATTTGGTTTCTAAAGAGAATCTACCCAATATGAAATATATCTCAGGCCAGTCCATTTGAGAATACTATACACGTTATCATCAAAAGGTAATAAACCAGTTCTGTGTCCCACATATGTCTGCCTATTTGTTTTCCTGATTTCCTTCCCTGTACTCTTCCCTTCTCCCACCTTCCTTCCACAGTGTCTCCAGTGTCCATAACTATTTTCATTGTTTTTATGTCCTGCAATCTTTTAGTATCTACCATAGAGTATGAGCAATCAGTATATATTAAGTGGAGACATACGATATCTTTCTTTCATAGCCTGGCTTGTTTTACTCAGCAATAAATTTTCCACATCCAACCACTTTTTATCAAATGCCAGGGTCTTTTTTTTTTTTTCTTTTTTTCATGGCTGAATATTATTCCATAGAGCATATGTGCCATACTTTTTCTTTTTTTATTTTACTTTTTATTTTTTTAAATTTATATTTCTTTTATACATTCAATCATGTTACTTGGCTTACAAAGCGAATATTCCAACATGTGTACATTTCTTACCAGTCCAGTTCACCATACTAGAAAGTTTTCTTCAATAGATAATAATTAATTTCTTTGTCCCATAAATGCCTTGCCTCTCTATTTTTCTTCTCAATGTATTCCTCAGACTCTACTCCTTCACCCGCCCTCTTCCCCCACTGTATCTAATATTTACAACTATTTACTTAGTGTCTATAACGTTTAGTCATTCAGTTTTAGCCATAGAGTGCAGACACTCAGTATATATTAAGTGGAGACATACAATGTCTCTTCTTCATCGCTTGGCTTGCTTCACTCAGCAATAAATTTTCCATATTCATCCACTTTCTGTCAAAAGCCAGGGTCTTGTATTTTATGGCTGAGTAGTATTCCATAGAGTTTATGTGCAACAGTTTTTCAATCCATTCATCTGTTTGTGAGCATTTGGGTTGGTTCCATGTCTTAGCAATTGTGAATAATGCCGCAGTGAACATGGATGTGCAAGCACTTTTCCGAATTCTTCTGTCCTTTGGGTAGATACCAAGAAGTGGGATTGCTGGATCATATGGTAGTTCTATTTGGGGTCTTGAAGGAAACTCCAAATTATTCTCCAGAGTGGTTGGACCAATTTACGTTTGCACCATCTGTGTAGGAGAATTCCCCTTTCACCATACTCCCACCGGCACTTATCATTTGTGTTTTTTTAAATCTTAGTCATTCTCATTGTGGTTTTGATCTGCTTATCCCTTACAATGAGGAATGATGAGCATTTTTTCATATGCCTTTTTGCTATTCGTATGTCTTCCTTAGATAGTGTTTTTTTTTTTTTTTTTCCAATTCATTCTCCATCTTGTAATAGGGTTAATCATCTTTTTTTCTGGACAGCTGCTTGAGTTCCTTGTGTATTCTGGTTATCAGTTTCTTATCTGACACATAGTTTACAAAAGTATTTTCCCATTCTTAGAGCTGTCGATTCACACTAATTATTGTGTCTTTTGCCATGCAAAAACTTCTTTTTTTTTTTTTTTTTGGAGGGGTTTTTTGCGAGGTTTTTCGCTATAGGGCGCGTGCGCTTGCCAGACAGAGAGAGAGAGACATAGAGACAGAAAGTGAGAAATCACCCCCCAGGGGGGATGGTCATGCCGCAATCCCTTCTCCTCCATTCTCCTCTTGGGATCTTGGGCATGCACGCACACGCGCCCGGCGTGAGTTTTAAGCCACCGGGTCCGGGATGCAAACCGCGGTCGACTACGTGGGAGTCCAGTGACATAGCCATTACGCTAACTGCTGGTTCCCAATGCAAAAACTTCTTAATCTGTTGTATTCCCACTTGTCTACTTTGGGGATCATTGACTGTGCTTTGGGGGTCTAATTTAAGAAATCTTTGCTTACCCAAATGTCTCCCAGAGTTTCCCCAGTATTTTTCAGCAGCAGTTTTATAGTTTGAGGTCTTATGTTTAGATCTTTGATCCAGTTTGAGTTGATTGTTTTTGTCAAAGGTAAGAGGTAGGGCACATATTCAGGTACTCTTGAGTTGGGAGCATAGATATTTATAAGCATTATGTTTTCCTGATTAATTAGCCCATTTACTACTATATAATGCCCTTCTTTGTCTCTTACAGTTTTTTTTTAAAGCCTATTTTGTCTAAAATCAGTATCATGATGCCAGCCCTTTTCTGATTTCCATTTTAATGGAATACCTTTTTTCAGTGCTTCACTTTTAGTCTATGTATGTCTTCATCCATATGATACATTTCTTGTAGGCAACATATAGAAGAGTTCTGTTTTTGTTTGTTTGTTTGTTTGTTTTTTTAATCTATTCACCCAGTCTGTGTTATTTGCTTGGAGAATTTAATCCATTAACTTTCAATGATATTATTGATATTTCCAGACATGTTCCTATCATTAAATGAGCCATTTTCTTGATTGATTTTTGTTCTTTTATCTGTCTGTCTCACGTCAGTTTTTCTGGTATAGCAGTTCCTTAAAAACATCTTGAAATGCTGGTCTGGAGTTGGTAAATTCTTTTAGGTTTTGTTTATCTGAGAATGTTTATATTTTATATTTTTACCTCATATGAAAGATAATCTTGTTCAGTATAATAGTCTTGATTGAAATTGTTTTTAATTTAACACTTTGACTATATTTCCCCATTCTTTCCTTGACTATATTGTTTCTGATGAGAGGTCTGATTTTTTAAAAATTATTATTAATATAATCTTGTTTATATTACATTGAAACACATATAACTTTTCAGTGTATTACATTTCTTTTTCCAGAAGGAATACCATTCATGTCAGTCAATACAAAGACATTAAAATCCCTATCATCATCATCATCCAATACCTTTTAAATTTTTTCAGATAATTATTATTATTCCAACTTTTTAAAACATTAAATCACTATCATTTTGCTTGTAAAAAAAAGACTTTACCCAACATGAAGTACTTATCAGACCTGTCCAGTTGAAAATACTATACACGTCATCAACAGATAATAAACTGTATCTGAATCTCACTAACGTCATGCCTCTCTCTTTGTTCTCTTGCTGTCCTTCTCCGTACTCTTCTCTTCTCCTACCCTGTTTCACACTGTCATCACTGCCAACTATTTTCACTGCTTTTATACCTTCCAATATTTAAATCTCTACCATGAAATGTGGATAGTCGATATATATTAAGTGGATACATATAACATCTTCCTTTCATATCCTAGCTTACTTCACTCAGCAATAGATCCTTCATATCTGACCACTTTCTATCAAATTCCAGGGTCTTGTTGCTTTATATGGCTGAGTACTACTTCATAGAGTATATGTGCCACACTTTTTCAATCCATTCATCTGATTCTAGGCATTTGGGTTGGTTCCATGTCTTTGCGATCATAAATAAAGCTGTAATAAACATTGATGTGCAAGCACTTCTCTGACTGAGCGTTCTCCTGTGTATGGAGATGGTAGTTCTATTTGTAGATCTTTGAAGAACCTCCATATCATTCTCCACAGTGGCTGAACCAGAATACATTCCCACCAACAGTGTAGGAGAGTTCCCTTTTCACCATATCCCTGCCAACACTTACTATCTTTTATATTTTTAATCTTTGTCATTATGACAGTAATTAGGTGGTATCTCATTGTAGTTTTTATCTGCATCTCCCTTATGATGAGGGATGTTGAGCATTTCCTCATATGCTTTTTGTCTGTTCCTATGTCTTCCTTAGAGAGTTTTTGTTCAGCTCATTTTCCCATCTTTAATTGGGTGGATCCATTTTTTTTTTTTTCCCCATGTAAGGCACTGGAGTTCACTGTGTATTCTGGTTATCAGTCCCTTGTCTGAGGCATATTTTACAAAAATATTCTCCCATTCTGTGGGTTGTCGATTCATACTTGTTACTGTGTCCATTGCTGTGCAGAAACTTCTTAGACTGATAATAGTCTCACTTTTCTATTTTAGGGGATTATTGCCTGTGCTTTGGGAGTCTTATTTAAGAATCTTTGCCTGCCCCAATGTCTCCCACAGTTTCCCCAACATTTTCCACCAGTAGTTTTATTGTTTGAGGTCTTAGGATCAGATATTTGATCCATTTTGAGTTGACTTTTGTTCATCGTAAAATATGGGGGTTCAGCTTCATCTTTCTGCAGGTGGATACCCAGGTTTTCCACCACCATTTGCTAAAGAGGTTTTCATTTTCCCAATGGATTGACTGATACCCTTTGTCAAAAATCAGTTGACTGTAAGCTTTGGAGGTTATTTCTGGGGTCTCTATTCTATCCCATTGGTCCACATGTCTGTTTTTATGCCATCACCATGTTGTTTTGATGATCACAGCTTTATAGTATATCTTGGATATACTTAGAGCCTCCCACTCCACTCTTCTTGCACAGAATTGCTTTTGCAATATGAGGTCTTTTATGATTCCAGACAAATTCTAGGATTGTCTTTTCTAGATCTGTGAAGAGTATCTCTAGTATTTTTATTGTAATTGCATTAAATATGTAGATTAATTTGGCTGGAATTGCCATTTTGATTATATTAATTCTTCCAATCCAGGAACATGGGATGTCCTTCTACATTTTTTATGTCATTTTCAACTTCTTTTTCAAGATTTTCATACTTTTCTTTATAAGGATCTTTGACTTCCTTAGGTTTATCCCTAGGTATCTTATACATTTTGTGGCTATGGTGAAAAGGATTCCTTTCTTCAGCTCTATTTCATTCAACTTTTTGTTTATATATGCCATAGACTTTTGGATGTTGATTTTGTGTCCTGCCACTTCACTATATTCACTTATTACTTCCAGAAGTTTTTTCATGGAGAACTTTGGATCTTTTAAGTATATCATCATGTCATTTGTGAATAAAGATATTTTCAACTCTTCTTTGCCTATTTGAATGCCTTTTATATTGTTCTTTTTTCTGATTGCATTAGCTAAGACTTCCAGCATTATCTTAAAAGGCAGTAGAGAAAGTAGGCAGCCTTGCTTAGTACCAATTTTTAGTAGAAACGCTTTCAGCTTTTCCTCATTCAGTATAATGTTAGCCGTAGGTTTTTCATAGATGCTTTTTATTGTGTTGAGAAATGAGCCTTCTATACCAATCTTACTGAGGATCTTAATCATAAAAGTATGTTGTATTTTATCAAATGCTTTCTCTGCATCAATTGAAATGATCA
This sequence comes from Tupaia belangeri chinensis, assembly GCF_000334495.1. NCBI lineage: Eukaryota > Metazoa > Chordata > Mammalia > Scandentia > Tupaiidae > Tupaia > Tupaia belangeri. Next base: position 4,119,139 of record NW_006159757.1, read on the forward strand.
TATTTTTTTTTATCTTTCTGTTAACATGGTGTTTTACATTTATGGTCTTGCATATGTTGAACCACCCTTGCATCCCTGGGATGAAGACTACCTGGTCGTGATGAGTAATCTTTTTACTTAAATGCAATTTTAAACAGTAGTCGCACTAACCTTTTACATCATTTGCTAACTTCTTGGCTTCATTAAGCACCCCAAAGCTTTTCTGAAGAGATCCTTTGGCATTTTCCTTTAATAAGCCCTCAGGACCAGTTGCCTGTGGACAAAAAAAAAAAGAAGTGTCACGGACCCAAAAACAAAGAATAATGGAATAGAACATCTAGAAGGCATTCGGTAATAGAGTTTACTTTCAGGTAACAGTTCTGGTGTCTAGATTGAGAATTATAATTAATCAGCACATATTTGGTAAAACGAGGATATTGTTCATTGGGAGATGAGAAGATCCATAAAGGCATCACTAATAACCTCAACATTGAAGGATTAGGTAGAGAAAATGGAGCTGGCAAGGTGACTGAGGGAAAGGAGAAGCCAAGAGAGCATGATATGAGGACCAACAGTCGGAGTAATGGCTATGTCACTGGACCCCCATGTAGTCAACTGTGGTTCAAGTCCTGGATCCAGTGGCTTAATCTCATGCCCAGCATGTGTGCGTGCATGCCCAAGATCCTGAGAGAAGAATGAAGGGGAAGGGATTGCGGTGTGGCTATCCTTCCTGAGGGGTGATTTCTTGCTTTCTGTCTCTCTGTCTCTCTCTGTCTTTCTGGCGAATGCATGCGCCCTATAACAAAAAGCTCTCTCTCAAAAAAAGAGCATGATACTAAAAATTAAGAGATACAGAAGTGACTCAATGCATATAATGGTTGACAGCATTGGAAAACCAGTGTTTTCATGTGCTACAAGAGTCAAGCAAATTAAAAAGTAAAAACATTCACTGACTTTATCACTAAGCACATTTTACTCTAGTCATGGGGTGAAGGGGCTGCATGTCCTGTATCTTCAAGGTATGGAAAAGAAAAAGGACCCTGCTTTTTTTAAAAAATAAATCTCAGCGTACCATGGCAAAACAAAGTCTTCTAAATGACAGTCTCTGAGCCACAATTATCCCCTAGCAAAGATGTACTAGTTGAGGCTAAGATTAAAAGAGGTGACACAAAGATAATAGAATTTTAAAAGGATTGTTTAACTTGACTAGTTAACCATTTTAATAGTGTTTTTTTTTTCCTCAGTAATCATTACAAAACACATGCATACCAAGAGATAAATCAAATAGAATCTCATGTGTTAATCTTAAATTGGAAAAGTAGTTTATGGTGCAAGGAAGGTTAGAGAATACTAAATACTTACTGTTTAATAGAAATTTGAGCTCATGTTATCCCAGACATAAATACCAAGTTCTGTAATGTTTTTCAGTATAATGCTTTCATAATGTGACTGATAAAATAATGTTATTAAGGCACATTTATTACAGAACTTGGTATTTATGTGGTCAAATGTCTTCTAATGTGTTATTCCAATAGCTTTCATTTAAATAACCTATTGTTCACAGAACAGTTTGATTATAGAATACTGTGATATCTACATAAAAACATATTGGGAACATCCACATAAATTTTAAAAGGGACAATGCTCTTAGATCTTGAAAAAGATAACCTTGACAATTTATCCTGTGGAAAATTGGCAGTGTCTTCCAATGGGAACACAGGAATTCTTAGTCCTACAATTTCTCTTGAGAAGTAGATACAATGAATCATATGTGTCCTTTATCTTAGGAGAAAAAAGTAAGTGTCAAATTTAATGGCACAAATCCAATGACTTACTTAACTCAAAGAAAGTAAGCCTTATTCAGGCTCTATATTTGTACAAATTTACACATCATTTTCACTCCCTTGGTTACAGGTTTTCTGAATCAAAACAGATTAGAGATAGGAAATTAAAAAAAGAAGGTGTGAAGATTCTCTATATAGACACATAAAAACAGCAGAAGTGACAGCTGACAATCTTTTTTACAGTGAGGAAAGAGAAATGAAAACTTTCTAGAGAGAAGGATTTATAAAATTCATGAGTTCTACTCCATTTGGAGAGGGCAAAATGTGAAGGGAGGGGAAAGGTAGGTCTTAATAGATGCCAACATTATTCTGGTAGAATAAATTTTGGTAATGATTCTGAATCATCAAAAAAAAGAAAAAAACAGTAACACAAAACATCTTTCCTTAGAGCTTCAAGCTGCAAATGCCATTTTATAAGAACATAATTTGCCAAGCATTTAAAAAAATAAGATTTCAAAACTAACCTTGGATGTGCAAACTGAGGTATGGGGTTGAAGGAGGGACAGAGTTGATTTGTTGTATGTAAGAATATTAAAGAAAAAAGGTGAGAGAGAAAAAAGGGAGAAGGATGAAAAACACCAAAAGAGGCTAAAATCTGAGCAGTGAAAATTGTTGAAGAATTATGGCCAATATTAGCTCTTTCTGCTTTCTAATATTCTTCAACAGCTTTACTATAGTATGAATAGACTGGTAGCAAAAAAAATGCACATATTTAAAATTTACAGTTTCTTAAGTTTTGCCATGTACACATCTGGGAGACCACTAATGCAATCAAGGTAGAGAACATATCCACCATTTCTCTGTAATCCTTTGTTTTTATCTTTGGCTATTCTAAACAGTATTTCTATGAACATTTGTGTGCAAATTTTCGTAGGAACATATGCCTTCAGTTTTCTAGTAGTGTATACCTAGAAATAGAATGGCTAGATCTTACACTAGGCATACACATAACCTTTTTAAAAATTATAAAACTGGGACCAGCAGTTAGCGTAATAGCTTTGTCGCTGGACTCCCACATAGTCAACCGCGGTTCGAGTCCTGGACCTGGTGGCTTAAACTCACGCTGGGCACATGTGCGTGTGTGCCCAAGATCCCGAGTGGAGAATGGAGGAGAAGGGACTGCGGCGTGGCCATCCCCCCTGGGGGGTGATTTCTCGCTTTCTGTGTCTCTGTCTCTCTCTGTCTGGTGAGTGCATGCTCCCTATAGCAAAAACCTCTCTCAAAAAAAGAAAAAGAAAAAGATACAACAAAGTTTGGAGGAACCATAAAGCTAGTTTAGATACACACAGTAGATTTATTAAATTCTATACACATTGTCAAAAATTTTAAATGGTATTTTAGACATTTTACATATATTGTCAGGCCTTTTTGGCACTAGACAATAAGCAGAGTATTTATTAACATATTGAGCACACATTTATTGAGTGTTTAGTATTATAAATACAAAACTAGGAGCTATAAGAGATACATAGCTGTGCACTGTTATATACATATTTTTATTTTGTGACCAATATTTTAAACAATTTCATTGTAAAATTGTATGACTGTAAATGTTTCCCTACTTCTTAAAAATGTCTAACCAAGGCTAGCTCCATGGCCTCATGAATGAGGAATCTGGATCCCATTTGACCAGCTGCAGTTCAATCCCAGCCCTGACAGCCTGAGAAACATTCTGGACATGCTTGTGTGCATGCCCCAAGTCCCAAGAAGATACGGAAATAGAGAAGTGACTATAGCTAAGCATGCCCCTTTTGAGGGGTGCTTTCTCCCTCTTTCAATCTGTCTTACTTTCCCTCCGACAAGTACATGTGCCCTCGACATTTTTTTTTTAAATGTTTTAAATGATTTCACAAATCTGACAAAATGTCAACACAGTGAGAAGCCTGATCATTAAATAATAATACATTTGGCAAAATGTTCTGACAAGGGTCAGTCAGGTCACAACTACATGGGCTGACCTGACAATCCTACTGAAATTTTTCTACACTCATGTATCGGTTTAACTTCATCCTAGCTAACCTAATGTCACCCTTGCCAACTTTCATTACTCTTTATCTTTAAAATATCTCCTCTACTTCTCAGACACACTGCTCCTCTACTGGCTCTTGCCTCCTCCCTTACATGAGGTGTCTTTACAATTAATCATTCAAACTGACAACTTTTTGAAAGTAAAAGAAGCCACTCTTAATAGATGCACTAGGAAAGTGGGAATAAGAAAGGCTGTCTTGGGTAAACCAGGGATGCCTTGGGTCACTACACACTTATTCCAATTCCTCTCTATGGTCCTCTCTTTCTATTACAAGACATGAGTTCTCTGGGCTTCTGCTCATTACCTGCATCAGAACTCACTGCAGAGGTCTGCTCACTCCCAGGATTTCAAGTAACATCTAAACACAGATGTGTTCCCTGGGTACATGCATTACCATCTCATGTCATGAGTGCCTACAGTCACTTTTCTATGTCTCTCTCTCACTGCCTAGTGTGATGTCAGAAAGGGATCGTGCCATTTCCTCCCAGCCTAGAACATTACCATTCCCCAGATTGTTTTTTTTTTCTTTCATCTGAATAAACGTAAAGTATAAAAACAATTTGAAACCATTATGTTCTTCTCTTGCTGGGATGCATATAGACTAATTAAGCTGACTTTGAAGGTTTGCAATGGAAGGTGAATTTTGAAAATATATGAATGAGATGGAGAAATTATCTCTAGGGAAGGCAAGATAAACCAATCAATGTGTAAGGAATTTATTTAATTTGATGGAGCTACCCAAATTCGCAAACTGTACTACTCTATTGGAACACTATAATGCTCTGTGATGGTAACAGATGTTTCTCTAAAAAAATGGTTTCTGTATCAAATAAGCTTCATCAATGTTGCATATGAAATCTCCCTCTTAGAGAGTCCCAATCCACATTAGCATATCACAATGTATATTAGCATATCAAAAGCTTTGAGAAGCCTTGTTGTAATGACACCACTTTTCATACTTGTTTGTTCTTGAAACCCTTTTTGCTCATTGAAAACCAACCAAAATTTTTAAGATCTCCATGGAAAACCATTTACAGCCACTGTAGCAGGCAGAAGGAAGTAGGTGCAGGTATTGTAGTTTATGAGAGAAGTTGATACAATCCCAGGATACTAGTGGCAGCCAGCAAGAGGAGCCCGTTTTAGCAAATCTTTTATTTTTGATTTTTTATTTTATATATATTTTTATATATACCCAATCACATTGTTTAGCTTACAAAGTGGACATTTCAATATGTGAACATTTCTCCCCAGTCCAGTTGATCAAAATATCTTCAACAGATACCACACCTCCCCAACCCATCAATGCTCTGCCTCTGTGTCCTTCCTCCAAATATCCTTCCCTAGGTCCCACTCCTCCACACACACATCTGGCATTCGCACCCATCTCTTGTATTTGTATATCTTTTAGTCAATCAGTTTCCGTCATAGAGTGAAGACAATCGGTATATATTAAGTGGGGACATACAATGTCTCTCCTTCATAGCCTGGGTTGCTTCACTCAGCGGTAAATCTCCTATATTCTTCCACTTTCTGTCAAAAGCCAGGGTTTTGTTGGTTTTAGCAAATCTAAAAACAGGTTGTTGCTACCTCAATCAGTGTCACAGACAGACAGGCGTAGAAAAGGAACTAGTGATGAAAAGTGATGCCTACCTACAAGACCAAGTATGAGAGTGCTAGATGGTAAGGCTCAATTGGAATTTGGCTGAAAAATAACCTAGGCAGTGGCAAAGAGCAAGGTGACGTACAACATATATGAGTTGGCAGGGATTATTGCTTTTTCCACAATGTCTTGTTGAGTTTCCAGACACGGACCCTCTGTATTTCCCTGCCACTATGCTTGATGGTCTTAAAGTGACATTCCCTAAATAATTTTTAAGTCTGTATTTGATGAAAAAGGGGAGAGGATGGAATATGATAATTTTTTAAAAAGTATATTCCTGTAAGTATAGACAAGTTGGACTGGAGTACAAAGGAGATTAAAGACAAGTAAATAAACTACCAGATTGGTTACCATTTTATGAAAAAAAAAA
>NW_006159757.1:4134667-4160034 GCF_000334495.1 Tupaia belangeri chinensis
TTTTTGGAGAGGTTTTTCGCTATAGGGCGCGTGCGCTTGCCAGACAGAGAGAGAGAGACATAGAGACAGAAAGTGAGAAATCACCCCCCAGGGGGGATGGTCATGCCGCAATCCCTTCTCCTCCATTCTCCTCTTGGGATCTTGGGCATGCACGCACACGCGCCCGGCGTGAGTTTTAAGCCACCGGGTCCGGGATGCAAACCGCGGTCGACTACGTGGGAGTCCAGTGACATAGCCATTACGCTAACTGCTGGTTCCCAATGCAAAAACTTCTTAATCTGTTGTATTCCCACTTGTCTACTTTGGGGATCATTGACTGTGCTTTGGGGGTCTAATTTAAGAAATCTTTGCTTACCCAAATGTCTCCCAGAGTTTCCCCAGTATTTTTCAGCAGCAGTTTTATAGTTTGAGGTCTTATGTTTAGATCTTTGATCCAGTTTGAGTTGATTGTTTTTGTCAAAGGTAAGAGGTAGGGCACATATTCAGGTACTCTTGAGTTGGGAGCATAGATATTTATAAGCATTATGTTTTCCTGATTAATTAGCCCATTTACTACTATATAATGCCCTTCTTTGTCTCTTACAGTTTTTTTTTAAAGCCTATTTTGTCTAAAATCAGTATCATGATGCCAGCCCTTTTCTGATTTCCATTTTAATGGAATACCTTTTTTCAGTGCTTCACTTTTAGTCTATGTATGTCTTCATCCATATGATACATTTCTTGTAGGCAACATATAGAAGAGTTCTGTTTTTGTTTGTTTGTTTGTTTGTTTTTTTAATCTATTCACCCAGTCTGTGTTATTTGCTTGGAGAATTTAATCCATTAACTTTCAATGATATTATTGATATTTCCAGACATGTTCCTATCATTAAATGAGCCATTTTCTTGATTGATTTTTGTTCTTTTATCTGTCTGTCTCACGTCAGTTTTTCTGGTATAGCAGTTCCTTAAAAACATCTTGAAATGCTGGTCTGGAGTTGGTAAATTCTTTTAGGTTTTGTTTATCTGAGAATGTTTATATTTTATATTTTTACCTCATATGAAAGATAATCTTGTTCAGTATAATAGTCTTGATTGAAATTGTTTTTAATTTAACACTTTGACTATATTTCCCCATTCTTTCCTTGACTATATTGTTTCTGATGAGAGGTCTGATTTTTTAAAAATTATTATTAATATAATCTTGTTTATATTACATTGAAACACATATAACTTTTCAGTGTATTACATTTCTTTTTCCAGAAGGAATACCATTCATGTCAGTCAATACAAAGACATTAAAATCCCTATCATCATCATCATCCAATACCTTTTAAATTTTTTCAGATAATTATTATTATTCCAACTTTTTAAAACATTAAATCACTATCATTTTGCTTGTAAAAAAAAGACTTTACCCAACATGAAGTACTTATCAGACCTGTCCAGTTGAAAATACTATACACGTCATCAACAGATAATAAACTGTATCTGAATCTCACTAACGTCATGCCTCTCTCTTTGTTCTCTTGCTGTCCTTCTCCGTACTCTTCTCTTCTCCTACCCTGTTTCACACTGTCATCACTGCCAACTATTTTCACTGCTTTTATACCTTCCAATATTTAAATCTCTACCATGAAATGTGGATAGTCGATATATATTAAGTGGATACATATAACATCTTCCTTTCATATCCTAGCTTACTTCACTCAGCAATAGATCCTTCATATCTGACCACTTTCTATCAAATTCCAGGGTCTTGTTGTTTTATATGGCTGAGTACTACTTCATAGAGTATATGTGCCACACTTTTTCAATCCATTCATCTGATTCTAGGCATTTGGGTTGGTTCCATGTCTTTGCGATCATAAATAAAGCTGTAATAAACATTGATGTGCAAGCACTTCTCTGACTGAGCGTTCTCCTGTGTATGGAGATGGTAGTTCTATTTGTAGATCTTTGAAGAACCTCCATATCATTCTCCACAGTGGCTGAACCAGAATACATTCCCACCAACAGTGTAGGAGAGTTCCCTTTTCACCATATCCCTGCCAACACTTACTATCTTTTATATTTTTAATCTTTGTCATTATGACAGTAATTAGGTGGTATCTCATTGTAGTTTTTATCTGCATCTCCCTTATGATGAGGGATGTTGAGCATTTCCTCATATGCTTTTTGTCTGTTCCTATGTCTTCCTTAGAGAGTTTTTGTTCAGCTCATTTTCCCATCTTTAATTGGGTGGATCCATTTTTTTTTTTTTCCCCATGTAAGGCACTGGAGTTCACTGTGTATTCTGGTTATCAGTCCCTTGTCTGAGGCATATTTTACAAAAATATTCTCCCATTCTGTGGGTTGTCGATTCATACTTGTTACTGTGTCCATTGCTGTGCAGAAACTTCTTAGACTGATAATAGTCTCACTTTTCTATTTTAGGGGATTATTGCCTGTGCTTTGGGAGTCTTATTTAAGAATCTTTGCCTGCCCCAATGTCTCCCACAGTTTCCCCAACATTTTCCACCAGTAGTTTTATTGTTTGAGGTCTTAGGATCAGATATTTGATCCATTTTGAGTTGACTTTTGTTCATCGTAAAATATGGGGGTTCAGCTTCATCTTTCTGCAGGTGGATACCCAGGTTTTCCACCACCATTTGCTAAAGAGGTTTTCATTTTCCCAATGGATTGACTGATACCCTTTGTCAAAAATCAGTTGACTGTAAGCTTTGGAGGTTATTTCTGGGGTCTCTATTCTATCCCATTGGTCCACATGTCTGTTTTTATGCCATCACCATGTTGTTTTGATGATCACAGCTTTATAGTATATCTTGGATATACTTAGAGCCTCCCACTCCACTCTTCTTGCACAGAATTGCTTTTGCAATATGAGGTCTTTTATGATTCCAGACAAATTCTAGGATTGTCTTTTCTAGATCTGTGAAGAGTATCTCTAGTATTTTTATTGTAATTGCATTAAATATGTAGATTAATTTGGCTGGAATTGCCATTTTGATTATATTAATTCTTCCAATCCAGGAACATGGGATGTCCTTCTACATTTTTTATGTCATTTTCAACTTCTTTTTCAAGATTTTCATACTTTTCTTTATAAGGATCTTTGACTTCCTTAGGTTTATCCCTAGGTATCTTATACATTTTGTGGCTATGGTGAAAAGGATTCCTTTCTTCAGCTCTATTTCATTCAACTTTTTGTTTATATATGCCATAGACTTTTGGATGTTGATTTTGTGTCCTGCCACTTCACTATATTCACTTATTACTTCCAGAAGTTTTTTCATGGAGAACTTTGGATCTTTTAAGTATATCATCATGTCATTTGTGAATAAAGATATTTTCAACTCTTCTTTGCCTATTTGAATGCCTTTTATATTGTTCTTTTTTCTGATTGCATTAGCTAAGACTTCCAGCATTATCTTAAAAGGCAGTAGAGAAAGTAGGCAGCCTTGCTTAGTACCAATTTTTAGTAGAAACGCTTTCAGCTTTTCCTCATTCAGTATAATGTTAGCCGTAGGTTTTTCATAGATGCTTTTTATTGTGTTGAGAAATGAGCCTTCTATACCAATCTTACTGAGGATCTTAATCATAAAAGTATGTTGTATTTTATCAAATGCTTTCTCTGCATCAATTGAAATGATCATATTTTTTTTTATCTTTCTGTTAACATGGTGTTTTACATTTATGGTCTTGCATATGTTGAACCACCCTTGCATCCCTGGGATGAAGACTACCTGGTCGTGATGAGTAATCTTTGTTTTATGTTGTTGGATACGATTTGTGAGTATCTTGTTGAGAATTTTTGCATCTATATTTATCAATGATATTGGTCTGTAGTTTTCCTTTTTTGTCATGTCCTTATCTGTTTTGGGAATGAGGATGATGGAGGCTTCATAAAATGAATTTTAAAGGTTTCCTTCCTTTTGAACCTTTAGAAATATTTTGAGTAGGATAGAGATTAACTCTTCCTTAAAGGTTTTGTAGAATTCAGATGTAAAGTCTTCTGGATCTCGGCTTTTCTTTTCCGGGAGGTTATTTATTGCTGATTCAGTGTCCTGGCTTGTTATGGATCTATGCAAGTTTTCTATGTCTTCCTGATTCAATCTCGGTAGATTATATGTATCCAGGAATTTGTTCATCTCCTCCAAGTTATCTTGTTTGTTGGCATATATTCGCTCATAGTATCCTCTAATGATATTTTGTATTTCTATTATGTCTGTTGTAATGCTGCCTGTTTCATTGCATGTTTGATTTATCTTGTTTCTTTCTTTCTTCTTCTTTATCATTCTAGCCAATGGTGTGTAAATCTTGTTAATCTTTTCAAAGAATCAGCTTTGCCTTCATTTATTTTCGGTATAATTGTTTATTTTCTACTTCATTTATTTCTGCTTGAATCTTTATTGTGTCTTTTTGCCTGGCATTTTTAGGGGTGTTTTTTGTTGTTGTTGTTGTTTTTCTAATTCCCTTAGGCAGGATGTTAGGTTATATATTTGCCAACTTTCCATCTTTTCTTTTTTATGCACACTAATTGCTATGAACTTCCCTCTTATGACTGCTTTTGCCATGTCCTATAGATTATGAAAACTTGTGTACTCATTATCATTTGTTTCCATAAATTTTTTGATTTCAGATTTAATTTCTTCAGTGGGGAAGAAGTCATTCTGAAGTAGGTTGTTCAGTTTCCATGTGTTTGTGTATTTTCGAAGGTGTTGATTGAAATTAATCTTGAATTTAATTCCATCATGGTCACAGAAGATGCTGGATATAGTTCCTATGCCTTTGAATCTGTAAAGGCTTGTTTTGTGTCTAATATATGGCCAATCTTTGCAAAGGTTCCATGCTAGGGTGAGAAAAATGTATATTTTGTGGACTTAGGGTGGAAAGTTCTATAGATATTTATCAAGCTCATTTGATTTATAGTATAATTTAGGTCCTGTATCTTTCTATTTTTTGCCTAGAAGATCTGTCTAAAGGAGATAATGGGGCATTGAGATCCCCAACAATTATAGTGTTTCTCTCTATCTCTCCTTTGAGCTCCAACAGTTTTTCTTTCCCATATTTAGGTTTGCCTTAGTTGAGTACACTATGTCTTCTTGCAGGATTACCCCATTTACTAATATATTGTGCCCTTCTTTGTCTCTTTTTATACTCTTTGACTTGAAGCCTATTTTGTCTGAAATCAGTATCACAACTCCAGCTCTTTTTTGATTTCCATTTGCATGGAATATCTTTTTCAAGCCTTTCACTTTTAATCTATGTATGTCTTTATGCATCAGGTGAGTTTCTTGTAGGGAACAGATAGAGAGTTTCTGTTTTTTTATCCATTCATCCAGTCTATGCCTCTCAGTTGGAGAATTTAATCCATTGACGTTCAATGTTATTCTCGATATTTCCAGACCTGTTCATATTATTAAGTAAGACTTTTCTTGGTTGCTTTTTGTTCTCTTATAACTGTCCATCTGACTTTTTAGTTTTCTTGGTATAGCACTCCCTTCAGAATCTCTTGAAGAGCTGGTCTGGAGTTGGTAAATTCCTTCAGATTTTGTTTATCCAAGAATGTTTTATCTTTTTTTCCCATATGAAAGTTGATCTTGCTGGGTGTAGTATTCTTGGCTGAAATTCTTTTTCATTAAACACTTTGGCTATATTTTACCTTACTTTCCTTGCCTGCATTGTTTCCACCAAGACATCCGATGTTATCCTGATGGGGTGACCTTTGTAAGTAACTTGATGTTTCTTTCTAGCCAACTTTAGTATCTTGTCTTTGTCTGTTGTTTTTGCCAATCTGGCTATGATGTGCCTTGGAAAGGATCTTCTTGGGTTGATTCTACTCGGGGTCCTATTTCTTGGATCTGAATATTTGAATGCCTTCCTAGGTTTGGAAAGTTTTCTTCCAGGATTTCATGGAATAAATTATCTAGACCCTTATTATTTTCTTCCTCTTCTGGGATACCAATTATCTGGATGCTGGGTGCTTGATGGTATCCAGTATTCCTCATATTATCCTCATTTTCCTTGTTCTTTTTTTTTTTCCTCAATTTTCTTATTACTTCTTCCTTAGTCAGATGTTTTGTCTTCTACATTTTAGATCCAATCTTCTGCCTGATCTACTCTACTTTTAATACTTTCCAGGGAGGTTTTGATTTCCTGTATCACATTCTTCAACCCTAGAAGTTCCATCTGGTTCTTTTTTAAAGTGTCTATTTCTTCTTTCAATCATGAAAGGACTTCCTTATCTCCTGGAACTCATTGTCTCTTTTCTATTCCATATCAGTTAGTTTGGTCACTACAGATGTTCTGAGTTACTTATCCAACATATCCACGATGTCTATTGTATGACTGTGGGTGATGTGGGCTTAATGATTTTCCTTGGAGGAAAAGTCTTTTGTTGGTTGCTCATATTTCTTGAGCCTCTATGATTGTTCCTAGTCATCTGGTAATCTATACGTTACTTCCTAACTTATCCAAGATATATATGAGTGTGAAAAGCTGCAGAGGATTAGAAAATTGATGATCTCACTTCTGTTGTGCCTATCTTTTGCTTACCAGTACTGTGCACTGTTGTCACTAGTCCTGAGTAATCCAAAGAACTCCCTGTTTTTAAGGAGTGGTGAGCCTCCACCTGACCTAATAAGCTTCACCTCAAGGGAAAAGAAAAAAAAAATTGCTCAGCACACATTGTGTACTATCCAAAACACTAAGATTCTGAGATTCCAAAGGCAAGTGAGAAAAGAACGGAGGATGAGTGATGGGTCCCAGCCCTTAGGGCCTGCAGCCACAGGCAGCCTGGTGTTGGGCACTGCTGCAGGCTTGAACTAGCCTCCAAATGGGGTGGGGAGGGGAGAAATCTTATGTTAACCTGATGGGATAATCTTTGTAAGTAACTTGATGTTTTTCTCTTGCCAATTTTAGTATCTTGTCTTTGTGGTTTTGGCCAATCTGGCTATGACGCACCTTGAAGAAGATCTTCTTGGATTAATTCTACTTGGGTCCCTTTGTATTTCTTGGATCTGGATATTTTAATTTTTCTCTATGTTCGTAAAGCTTTCTTCCAGGATTTCATGGAATAGATTATCAATGCCTTTATTGTTCTCTTTCACCTTCTGGGATACCAATTATCCGTATGTTTGGACACTTAGTAATATCTAGTATTTCTGGTATATTGTCCTCATTTTTTTTTTTGATTGTTTGCTCAGTCTTCTTGATAATTTTTTCTAGTTCCTAGGTTTTTGTCTTCCACACTCGACATTCGGTCTTCTGTATGATCTAATCTGTTTTTAATACTTTTGAGGGAGGTTTTAATTTCCTGTATCACAATCTTCATCTCCAACAATTCCATTTGATTCTTTTTTATGGTGTCTATTTCTTCTTGCATATCATGGAAATCTTCCTCATCTCTTGGATCTTGTTGTCTCTTTTCTCTTGCATCTCATTTAGTTTTGTCACTATAAATATTCTGAATTATTTATATGATATTTCCATGAGTTCCATTGTGTTGTCTGTGGATGATGAGGAATTGATGTTTTCTTTTGGGAGAGAGATATTTTATTGGTTACTTATATTTCTTGTTCTTCTGAGGTGGTTTCTAGTATTCTGGTGATTTATATGTTCCTTCCTAAGACTTCATGTTAATTCTGAGCATTGAAAAGCATGGAGGAGTAATGATTGGGGATCTCTCTACTGCTCTACCTCCCTGATACTCACTAGCAACCTGCACTGTTGTCACTCATCTTGGATGATTCAAAGTCCTCCCCGTTTCTAGAGAACAGTTGTTCTTGAGACTAAGGTGCTGAACTTTAATTCAGGAACATAGAAGGGATTGCACAGCATTCAGGCATTCAGTGTACACCGCATGCTTTAGAAAAAGCTTGTCTTAGAATCAGAGGCATGTGGCAGAGGATAAGCCACTGTCTCTTTACAACTCAGCCTCCCTGAGGAGGAAGGCATGTCCAGATGGGGTGGGGAGGAGCACAGGTCTTCTCAAAGTCCCAAACAGCACAACTAAGAGTTCAAAGGCATATGACATGGGGTTCTGCTGCACAGCCTTCTAAGTGCAGGTGGCCTGTGCAGTGAAAATCTGGAAGTTTCTACCGTCAGGAACTTGTATTTGAGTGTTAGCAGATAGGGTACAAGCCAAACTAAACTCTAAAATCTTGCATATTTTTACCATTACTCTTTGTAGAAAGAGCAAATCACGCAGTTTTAGACTTCATCATATTCAAAACATAACAAATTTGAACAGATTAACAAGTGCATATGAACATGATAGAACCAAATACTATGTGAATAGACACAAATGTTGTGAATCAGTAAAAAAAATCATTATCATGGAAGTTATTAATAAAGACACTCTTTAATAAGGTTACTAATAAATAGATACCTTTAGGCAAGTATAATGATAAATCATACATAGAGTTCTTTTCAGATTCTACTGAGCATCAAGGAGAATGAGGAAAACTTACAGATATTACACAAATGATACTGATTGGTTTAGGGTAGTATTTGCACATTTTAACCTCTTTGATAATGTCTGTTACAAGCAGAATGGCATGTCAAGGTGTGAGGTCTAGAAACTCCAGTAAATACCCTGGGTAAGACTGATGAGCAATGCTTTGCATTATTTGAGCATCACACTTATTTAGACTAATTTACAGAAAGGAAAAAAATATTGCCATTTCATTAGAGCGTTGAAAATATATATTCCTGGCAGTTTGACAGAAAGTGATGGGTGAGATAGAGTGAGAAGTTAGCTTATTTGGAAAGCAGCAGTCCACAAATGATATTGATTGAGATGGACATCCATATCAATATGATCTATGTAATGTCTTAAGACAAAAATATTTTATGTGATGGCTTTGGCAGTCATCTGGCATGATATCAAAAGATTGTAGTAGTTTTATGAAGAATAGGAAAAGTTAATCCTCCCATGATTACAAAATTATTGCAGAATGGGGCAACCTATGGAAAATTTTATAATGCCATGAAGTATTTTGAAGACAGCAGAGAACAGAATATATAATTAGAAACACATTGGCATGTTGTTATGTAAAATAATATATTTGCTGGCAAATGTATTTATTTATGAATGCTTGGAATGGCATGTGGGAATAAAGAAAAATCACAGGATTTTTAACCCCGATAGAATTCAGCTTCCGAATGTCTATCTTCTAGTTGTAATATCTCAGGAACATGGCTAGGGTAAAATGCCCCTTATACTTATGGTTTCTATTTTATAAAATGAATATAAGATCACTTATCTGTGACATTGTTGAGAAAGAGAGGTACCTTATGGGGTTAACACAGCACCTGCTACATATAAGGCACAAAATAAACGATAGATTTTTTTTTATTTTTTTTTTTGAGAGGAGATTTTTGCTATAGGGTGTGTGTACTCACTTGGGAGACAGAGACAGAAAGTTAGAAACCATCCCCAAGGGCTGATTGGTCCATGCTGTAATCCCTTTTCCTGAGTTCTTCTCTCAGAGTTTTGTGCATGCATGACATGTGACCAGTGTGAATTTAAAGATGCCTGGACCAGGACTCAAACCATAGTCAACATGTGGGAATCCAGCACTTTAACCACCCTGCCAACTGCTGACTCTAAATTTTTATTCATAATTTAATCATTATTTCAGTTGAAAACTCCATCATGAGTTTGCATGGCTTTAATGATACCATGAGAATCAAAGTCAGTAGGATGATTTCCTAGTGTAATGAATAATAATATTCAGTTGGGATAAAGAGTGATGTGTTTCTGTTCTAACTTATTTTGTAAATAATTATTTCATTTAACTTTACATATTTATTTTAATTTGACCAGGGAGGTACAGAGTAAGAGAGCAGGAGAGAAAGTGAGAAAGCAAGCTGCTAGGTCTGGGGCTTGAACCATGGTCAGACATGTAGGAGTCCAGTGCCCTTACCTACCATGCCACCTGCTGGCCCCCTAACTTATTTTTTATGAAGCTTAATAATTTTTTCTTTTGAGAGGTTTTCACTATAGGGTGCGTGCGCTCACCAGACAGACAGAGAGAGACATAGAGACAGAAAGCGAGAAATCACCCCCTGGGGGGGATGGTTACACCGCAGTCCCTTCTCCTCCATTCTCCTCTCGGGATCTTGGGCATGCACACACACGCACCCTGCGTGAGTTCTAAGCCACTGGGTCCGGGACACGAACCACGGCCGACTACGTGGGAATCCAGCGACATAGCCATTACGCTAACTGCTGGTTCCCATGAAGCTTAATAATTTGATTTCACTTTTAGATGAACCCGATGTATACTTCTCCACCTGTCCTTTCAGAATATAGAAACAGTTTAACTATTTACTTATAGTATAAGCATTTACTTATATTTACATGATGTGGATTTATTATCAGAAGTTGGGGAGAGCTTTAGGATATAACTGGCACTTCCACATCTTTAATGTTAGGAATCATTATTTAAAATCAAGTACACTAATGTCAAAATAATTATTTGGTAAGTGTTCTCTAGCTTAGAGTTAAAACTCCACAGAACAAATGAATTCATTCAGTTACTTGGGACTACTCTTTGTAACCTATTTATTTTAAAGTATTAAACCTGGATAGTATATTATTAGAGGTTATATGTGTTAGGTGTTTCAAAGTATAAACTTATCAGTATTTTTATTTTTTTGTACTAATATTATTTCAATCTTGCCTTAAAAGAAAAAGAAATAAAAAACAAAACAAACAAACAAACAAAAAAAAAACGGAGGTCTCAGTTTCCCATTTATCAATTTGTTGGTGTGGATTTAGACTCCTGTCCATTCCTCGGCTCACCAGAGAGGCAGAAAGTGAGAAATCACTTCTTCCTAGGGGGGATATTCACCACAGTCCCTTCTCCATTATCCTCTCAGGATTTTGGGCATGCATACACGTACAAGCACCCAGGGTGAGTTTCAAGACACCAGATTCAGGACTGGTATCATGATCAGCCATGTGGGAGTCCAGCAATATAAGTATTATGCCATCTGTTGGTCCCATTCAGGCATGCTTTGACCCTTGTTTGTCTGTTGATGAAGTCAGGCATGTATTTTGTTCATCGTCAACACAGACTTCTATATTCTAGCTTTATTAACTACTTCACAATGTTTTTCAATAATGTTTATGGAAGAGCATTTGTAAAATTATTCTTTTCATTATATAACTTAAGACATAGAATTTGGTTAAATCAGAATATCAAAAATATGCAACATGTGTATTTGGCTTCAACAGAAGTTTGACTTCATGACATTAGGCAAGTTATACTGGTTACTCTATAGCTCTTTTGAAGGTGTTAGTTTACTGTATGATACTCATTTTAGGATAATGTATCACACTCAGTTTTAGAAATAGATTAATTGCCTTAAAAATCACATCTATTTCTTTGTGGGATAATCTAAATTAGTTATTTGCTTCTTTGTTTTGATAGTTAAAGTCTCAGAGTGAAGTTTGTGATTCATAAGACTTTAGGGCAGGTTTTTTTCCTGTTCATTTAATGTTCTGTTTCATCTTACTTTTCTCACCTGAATTTTCCTTTGTTCATATTTCTTCAAACCCTCTGTTTGTTTCTTTGCATGAGTTCTTTGTAAGCACTACAGTGGTAGTGCTGAGAATGCATGATTCTGATCTCCATCAAGACACTAAGCTGGGGTACATAGTTGATTGACAGCCATCATTCTCAGGGAAACCAGGGGTTTCTTGTGTAAGCTTCTCAGAGACAAAAACTAAGTGTGGTGTAGGTGCTACTGCTGGCCACTACTAGTTGTAAGGTACTTCCAGAAAGCATCTTTGGCTCAGTGACCCCAATTTGCCTGTTCCCAACTTGAGTTGAGGACTGCTGTATCAAGAGATTCTCTCTGCTCAGTCTTCCTTGCCTTCTACTATAAAATACACTGGAAATTTTCACTGCCATGTCATGCTCCCTTCCTTTTCCTTGGTATAAGTTCTTCCAAATGCATCCTTTGTACATCTAATGTTCTTCTTGATTTCTACTTCCTGGAGGATCTGGATTAACAGAAGTGATATCAAGAGTTCCCAGAGAAAACAGACATTAAGATGGTATATGGAAATTAGCTCATTTACTTCCAGGTAACAAAAATAACATCATTTTGAGTATTACATTGGGCAGAGATAGTTCCTGAAATAAGATAGAGTTCTGATGGCTAATGATTTCATAAGTGATAACCTAGTTAAAAAAAAAAAAAAAAAAAACCAGGGGAAATGCCTTTGAAGATGGAATAATTCAGGCTAGATAATTCAGGCCTTTAATACATACGGGGGTGAGGGGGGGGAGGTAAAACTTAAGAACAGCGAAACTGGCAAGTTAAGGCCAAATAGGGTTGACCTTGCAGAAGCAAGTTGAGAAACTGAAGGCTGTTAACAAGTAGTTTTAGGATAATTTGAAAGTCAAAAGGGCCTTTTAATAGGTTAGAAAGTGGCCAGTGAATTTCTCAGAAGAGCAAACATAGATGAGAAGTAGACAGAATATTCGAAAAAGTAGCAACAGTCTTCAGACCCCTAAGCAAAGCAATTCTGTTATGCCAAAGTCAGGGTCTTGGTTGGGAAAATATAAAACGCTGAAAATGGAAGACAATAACCTGAAAGGATATTTCCAAAGATTTTAATTCTACATAAGTGACCAACCTCTTCACTGTAGGAGCTACCACTTTCCCCCAGGGATTGAAAAAACAGCTATCTTCCTGCATAAGACTAAATGTGACTCCTTAGACCTCTTCACCTGTTACAGACTGACTTGTTTCCTCCTGAAATTCCTCTGTTGAAGCTCTAACCACCAAACTGATGGTATTTACAGACAGAAACTTTAAAGAGGCAACTGTGGTCATTAGTGAGGTCTTAAGAGGATCTTAATCAACAGGACTGGCTTTATAGGATAAAGAGCCACTAGAGTTGCATGCACACAGAGGAAGAGCCATGTGAGGACACTGGGCAAGAAAATAACTGTCTGACAGTACAGAGAGCCCAGGAGAAACCAAATCTGCCAATACTTTGATCTTGGACTTCCAGATTCCAGTTCTGTGAAAAAAATAATTTTCTATACTTTGAGCCACCTAATCTGCAAGTTGTTGTGGCAGCCCTAGTGAACTAATATACTCCCCTACTTTCTTGGCTTCCAGGCATATAACTAGAGTTACATCTCAGTATAACCTGACTGAGAATGTATTGGGCATGATCAAGGAGAAAGGTAATTACGTGCTGAAAGAATTGAAGGAATTTGTTAATGTGTACTGCTAGGAACTGGATAATTTTGTGAGTATGTGTTAATGGGAGCTAGAATGAAAAGTGGATAAACAAAACTTCATTGTTTTGGATGGACATTTTTGGAACCCAATTTAATATGCTGGGGAGGCTCTCATGGTATGGGGCAGTTTTCCTGTTAGGGTTACTCTTAGAAAGCTGAGAAAGTAAAAGCATTTACAGAAAGAATTGTCAGTTCCTAAATTGTCATGCTGAAGGGTAGAAATAGAAAGAGACTTACTTAGGAAAGTAGATATGCTGGAAGGGACATATTATAGGAGAGTAAAAAGATCTGCCAGAGGATTATGTATCATGAGAGGGCCCAGAGGACACCGTTCACCAAGGCTACCAAGAATATACAAATTAAAAGTTATCATAATCACTGAAATTTCAGTAGTGGCCTTCCATGCATGTCAGAGTGAAGAAAGAAGAGACAATCACAGACTGGACAAATTGTCAGCCATGTAGGTGTAATGTCTCGTCCTCACCTCTCTTGGTTCACAGTTCATCTGGTCATTTCCCCACTGGCCAAGTGGATGACAAGAACTAATATTAGGCGGTTAGAGTAAGTCCCATAATGCATCCTATCAAGTGGGAAAGATCAAATTGAAATCTTCTGGACTGACACTTTACTGCCCACCCCACCCCAAACCCAAAGTAGTAAATTTATCCTAAGCCACTGTCAGCTTGGTAGTTAAGGCTATTTTTTTTTTTAAAGAGAGATTTTTGCTCTAGGGCATGTACACTTGCTGGAGAGACAGAGACACAGAGACAGAAAGCAAGAAATCACCCACCACTGGTGGGGAGGTAGTGGTAGAGATGGCCATGCTGCAATGCCTTCTCCTCCATTCTTCTCTTGGGATTTTGGGCACACACACACAGCATGAGTTTAAAGCTGTTGCATCTGGGACTCAAACCATGACCAACTACGTGGAAGTCCAGTAACGTAACCATTACACCAAGCTAGGACTATTTTAAGAGCTGATACATGCCAATGTTCAGATGAGTTAAATCATTTGCCATGTAACTATTAATTTAGTGGAAATTTTCATTATCATTTTATTGGTACTTTAATGGTCAATAATATTTTATATGGACAGTTTAAAAGTGCAACATGGAGCAGTGTCATGAATCCAGTTCTGTATTGTCTTTGAAACAATTCTAAGTGGATATTGGTTACAAAAAACTTTCTCAGGGGAAATAAAAAATCCAAACTCTCATGAGTGCTAGCAGTTCATCCCTCATTCACTATTCATATGGACAGACATAAAGTAATAGAAGAATAATTATTTATTAAAATTAGCGATTTATTTAAATGACCTGTTATACTGATTGTTGAAGTCATTAAATTATTGTGTATCTCTTCCAAAGATTTATCTAATGGTAGATTTAAAACTTTATATTACAAGAATAATTTAGAAGTACAAAATAAATATAAAAGAAATAATTAATATTCCTCATAGAGTTCTGCTGTGAAGAATAAGATGTGAAACCTTGTTTTTAATGTACAACACTTTGAATGTAATTCTGCTTTATGTTTATGATCTAGTGTATTCACAATCTGTAAATGAAACCTCTCCAGACCATTCCTGTCTCTTCTGTGTCTTTCATCATGCATACTTAAACATGAGTGAGCTGTGGTCTACTTTTCTTTTTTGTCCATACCTTTTTGGGCTAGTTTTGATTCAAATTATGGTTTCCATAAACTGTCTGTAAAGCTTTCCATATATTTAGCTACAGGATGCAAATATTTAACTGCAGAATAACCAGAAGAAGCTCATTAAGTTAATAAATGTTTACTTCTTAAATTTATTTTACTAATTGGAGAAATGACTCAATTTTCTCCTCAGAGGAACTCTATAGACATCTCACAAGTCTCTGTATCTGTGAAAATTTTATTAAGGTATCTTATAACAAGCTGCTGTGTTCAATACTCTGAACCATGCTTAGCATGTGGGAGTCTAGTGACTTAACCACCATGCCATCTACTGGCCCAGTCTTTCGTTGTGTTTTTTCTTGTTGTTTTATTTTTTAAATAGATATATTTCTATCATGACATTTTCTACTTTTTATGTATCTAAAACACAAAGAAGTATTTATCTCTTATGCTTTGGGACTATTATTTTATTTACTCAGGAGTTTTACCCCTAAGGTTAATGGTTTATTTCTAAGTAGTATTTTAATTTTTCTAATAATATTCTAACTTAAATTCATATTGTGGACTACTTACTTACAGAATTCCAAAATGTATAGCTGAAATAAAAAGAGCTGATTGTATGATAATTGGATAATAAAACCACTATTTTTTTTGTTTAAAATATTTGATATTTTGAGATTTTAGAGAAGACATCATAAAGTCAAATAATAATTTCTAGAACACAAATAAAGACTTTTTTAGAGTTAGAGTTACCATGATAAAGTTTCAGTTTATACTTCGCAAGTCTGCACTACATGTCAGAAAATTAAGCACATTGTATTATTGTTTCATTAAGAAAGCAAAAGACTATTAAATAGCTCTTCATTAGAATTAAAACTTCTGGTCTGTAAAAGATAATAGTACGAGAATAGAAAAACAAGACACAGGTGGGAGAAAATATTTGCAAAGCATATCTGATAAAAATACTTGTGTCTAATCTATACAAAGAACTTTTATAATTACACAATAAAATGTGTAATCTAATTAAAAAGTGAACAAAAGATGTGAATAGATAGGCCAACAAAGAAGATATGCAGATGGGTAATAAGCTCAATATGAAGTAATGTTCAGTATGATATGTCATTAGTTCATTGTAAATTAAAACAAGATATCATTATATATCTACTAATAATGGCTAAAATCTAAAACATTGACAACACCAAATGCAGAGGAATGAAGAGAAATGAAATCATATTCATTTCCAGTGGAAGTGCAAAAATGACGCAGCTACTTAGAGAGTTTGGCAGTTTCTTAGCTAAACATGATCTTGCCACATGGTTTAGCCATTGCACTTTTAGGTAATTACTCATGGACTTAATAGCTTATATTTATCCATGAATTCCCATATCATGGTTTATAAAAACTTTATTCATAATAAACAAACCTGGAGGCAACCAAAAGGTCCTTTGGCAAATAGGTAAACAAACTACTATATAGCCAGATAATAAATATTATTCAGTACCTCAAAAGAGCTATCATGCCATAAAAAAGACAAAGGTAAAACTTAAATGCAAATTACTCAGTTAAAGATGACAGTAAGAAAAGGATGCATATTGTAGGATTTCATTTATATGACATTCAAAAACTGCCAGAATTACAAAGACAGTAAAAAGTTCAGCACCTTCCTGGAGTTCATGGGCCGGGCAGGGGAGCAGAATACATGAATCATAGGAGAATTTTAGGGAAGTAAAACTATTGTCTATGACATAATGGTGGATAAGTGGCACTGTAATTGTCACAATCCATAAGACATAGCACAAGAAATGAACCTCAATGTATGCATATTTTAAAAATGGAAGGTATGAGGTCAAGTAACCTATAAAGAAACAGTCTGTTATAAAAGAATATAATTGTATACTAACGTATAAAACCACCTCACTAAAGTGGGTAGGGGGCTAAGGTACTGACTTAAGTAACAAATTAGTTTGTTCTCTAAAACTAATGGCAAAAGAAATGATCTATAAGCACCACATTCTACTTGATAAAGTTTCCCATGGGGTATATATTAATCTGACACTAGTCTATGGTATACTAAAATTGAATAACTAAATAAGGAACTGGCAGACACTGAGGGCCATGATTTTTATTGCTGTAATGGGAAATTAAGTCAGATAAGCCACGGAAGAAACTTAAAACGACCTATATGAGTTGAAGACATCACCATAAAATCATGCTTAGTTTAACATAAATATAGGTAATTGCATATAGAAATATTTATAGATATGCACATAGAAACAGTTTAGTATGTAGGCATTTCTTTTCTTTCTCTGTCACTTGGGAAGGCCTAAAAGCAATTGATATCAGAGAAATTATAATACATTTAGTGCAAGCATTTTACTTTCCTTTTTTTTTTTTTGAAGAGAGATTTTTACCATAGGATGCACGCACTTGCCAGAGAGAAAGTGCGAAATAACTACCCAGGAGGGATGGCCACAGCACAATCCCTTCTCCTCCATTCTCCTCTCGGGATCTTGGGCACACATGTACACGTGCCCGGCGTGAGTTCTAAGCCACCGGGTCCGGGATGCGAACCATGGTCGACTATGTGGGAATCCAATGTAGTAACCGTTATGCCATCTTCTGGTCCCACTCTCTAATACCATTTTCTTTTTTTTTTCCTTTTTTCTTTTTTAAATTTTTAAATTATTATTCATACATTAAATTGCTATAGATCATTTAGATTGGGATAGAGACTGTACCCAGTATGATATACACCTCAGTTCAGACCTGTTGAGACCACCATACACATCTTTGTCAACAGAAATAAACCTTATCTTTGTGTCCTATAATGTCTAATACCATTTTCTAATAAAAAGGCTGTTTAGAAAAATGGCGAATTGTAGGACCAGGCAAGAATTATATGAGATAAGAGGCATCACAGGTTAGAAAATGGTGCCTAAAAACACATGGCAACTAAATATAATCTGGTATCTTCCTTAGGCTCTTGGAACAGAAAAAGAGGAAATTAGATAAAAATTAAGGAAATATGGACTTATTTATTTTCAAAAATTTTAAGAGACATTTTTGCTATAGGGTGTATATACTTGCTGGAGAGACAGAGAAATACAGAGAGACAGAGAATGAAAAATCACCCCCAAGGGAGTATGAAAAATTCAGGGCTTGGTGGTAGGGTTTCACCATGGACTGAGAAAAGAGACAAGGAAAAGGTTAAAGCATGGAGCTAAAGCTCTCTTGGAGCAGAAGCAAAACTGTGCCAGAACAGTGACTGTTTATTTCAAATTACATCAGTTAACAAGTGAGTGAGTCTAGCTATAAAGAACAGTGTACATTATACATGGCATTCTTTGTAGGTTGTATTCCTGGTACAAGATCGATAGCTATCATTAATTTAATACATAGACAATATCTTGGCTTGCAAAATGTTTCCCAACGTCTTAGGACACAGCCCATGCCTGGAGCTCCATCTAGTTGACCATGAAGTCCCTGTGGCTTTGTGTCTGGGAATGGGGTTGCTTTCAACTCTCTTCAACATTTCTCACTTTTGGCTTGTCTCTCAGGCCTGGGCTTGTTTCTGTCTCCAACAAGGGGGGATGACCTTGCCACAATTCCTTCTCCTTCATTCCTTCATTTTCCTCTTGGGATTTTGGGCATGCACATACACGCACGCTTTAATTTCAAGCTACTGGGTCTGGGACTTGAATTGTGGTCAATTGTATGGGAGCTCAGTGATGTAGCCATTATGTCATTTGCTGGTCCCATATTTTTAAATTATTTTAATTGCCATACCTGCTTGCTAGAGAGACAGAGAGAAAGAGATAGGGAGAGGAGGAGAGGGAGAAAACACCCTACAATGGTGTGTGGTCCTGACATAATCTCTTCTCTTCCATCTCTCCATTTTATTGGAATTTTAGGCACACAGGCATATACACACAGCATATTTTTCAAGATTCTGGTGTCAGGATCTGTTTCCCTTAAAACGACTAAAGAATATCTAATGTAAAGAGGAACAAAGTGGGGCCAGCAGGTGGTATGGTGGTTAAGGATGCTGGAATCCCACATGACCAACTGTGATTGGAATCCTGTACTTAGTGGCATGCTTTCTCACTTTCTCTCTCTCTCTGATCAAATTTAAATAAATAAATAAAGTTAAATAAAATAATAAAAAAAGGAAGAGCTAAGGATGGTTAGCAGAATTGTACAACATAATGAGATCATTTATTTTAAATCTTTTTTAAAAAAATCTTTGCCAGAGGGCACATGTGCTCATAGTGGGGACCAGAAAGCTACCCCATGGAGTATGGTCATACCACAGTCCTTTTCCCTCCGTCTTTTCCTCCCATCAATATTATGGGCACACATGCACATGTGCCCAGTGCATTTTTCAAGTTTCCAGTCTAGGATTTGAACTACATAATTGACCATCTATTGGAGTGTAAAAAATATAAAAATAATTTCTAATATTTTTATTATTATAATCTTATTTTACATAATCATCTAAGGTAACTCTTCAAAAACTATAGATGTAAGCTTATTCATCAAATATCTATGTATAATCTGTAGAAATATACACGTAGAATCAACTAATTTGATTTAGTAAGTTTATTACATGAACTAGCTAAAGGAAGAATTTTTTTTTTTTCGGGATAGTTGTATGTGGGACTGCCTCACAAAATGTCACAATTTATTGGTCTTCCTCTGTCTGGCCCTAGAAATGGGGTTTTAACTGAGATTAAGGTTTAATTGCTGGAATCCCACATGGCTGAATGAAATTCTAGTCCTGGACCTGGACTGGGTGGCTTGAAATCACACTGGATATGTGTGCATGTGTGTTTAAAATCCCAAGGGGAAAATGGAGGAGAAGGGATTGTGGTGTGGCCATTCCTCCTAGGGCATGATTTTTTACTCTTTTTGTCTGTCTCTGGTGACTGCACATGCCCTATCAAAAACCTTAAAAAAAAAACAAAAACAGAATATATGGTCCTTATACGTAGGAACTGTGCCTAGTTCCACAAACTGGCATTAATTATTAAGTCTGATACTTATTCAAAGTACAAATAAAATAAATTATCATTGCAAAAAGTTGGTATATAAAACAGGTAAAATAAAATCAACTCATCATGAAGCTATTGTTTGTAGCCATGATAAACTATTCCAATAGTACATAAATAGCTATCTAATTCAGACTAATAAACTAACATGTAATACACTAGTTGCCCTATTATTGTAACAAGACTTTAAATTAAATAAATGTAATAATAATTCTTATACATACCCTGTTACAATTATCACTATGATTTTTATTGTAATACCAGTTAAATAAATTCCTGTTAGAATTGATAATCCATTATAACTACATTTCTTACTTAGTAGACTTTTTACTTGATACATTTCACATTACAGGTTTTGAATATCATCAGTGATCCATGAGAAATCCAAAATACAGTAGTTTGTTATTTTGAGGGAAACGTTCACATGTGGATAGAATATGCTCTGAAGATAGTTGGGGAGCTATTTTCTTAGGCAGCAAGTGATCCTACATTGACATTTCAAAATTGCTTAGCTATTTGCTCATATATCAATGAATATCAAGCAGTGGCTTTAAAGTAATACATTGCTCAATTTAATGATCAAAATCTTAACCTAGGAAGGTTTATATGAATTGAGGCTTGTAAAACTCTTTAGATTTTATTTTCTAACAAAGGTCAAATGCAGAGTGTAATGAAAATGAATCATATTTAAAAGAAGTGGAGAACAAAAATTCAGATGATAAATATGGCAGAAAAAAAAATAATGTGAGAACTGGATGTGTTCTAAGCCAACATTAATGAAGGCACCTGTATTTTTTTAAGGCCAAACTCTTGCTAACAAAAAAGTGTCTTAAATCAGCATAAGTAATAACACTGAAGTTACTTAACACTTTTGTTTTTAACTTGTAGCAGTCATAGCATGGAATAGTGGAAAATATTATGTAGTGGTAGTTTATGGTTACTTAGAAGAAAAGTAATTCTACTTATGATTGTGAGAAAAAGTTCTTAAATGAGGAGTAACTTCTTATTGCGTTTTTCTTATTGCCTAATTAAGTACCTGTATCTACCTATATATACCTTCCTTTTATTGCCGAATTATTTACTTACTTTCAGTAATTAGGCTGAACATATTCATTTTATTAAAAATACAATTTATAATGTTGTTGAACTGCAAGAAATCTTAATTTCCTCCATTAGTTTCTTTTCAAATCAGATTATTTCATTTTGTCTTTGTGTGCCTCAGCTTCCTCTCGAAGAATGAGAATACTAGTATGTGTCCTACCTTAAGCACTGTAGTGGCAGTAAAGGAAATGAGATGTTTAATCAATGTGAAACAAAGAAACAGAAAGCAACATTCTTTACAAAAGCAGGTTATTTCAAATGCTTAGAAGAATTTCTACTGAAAAGATACCTGAATGGCGGTTGCCACTTGGCAATCCACCCGCCCAACAATCTTTTTGGGTGTACTTTCTTTCTTTCCTTAACTTTCTTTCTATTAAACCTTCTTTTCTATCTACTTCATTCGTGGCTGTGGTTTCATTTTGTGCCTAGGGACAGATCTCTTAAAAAAAAAAAAAAAAGATACGTGAAAAAGAGTGATTGGTTTGAGCATTAATTGACTAATTAATGAGAATAAAATACCTTCAGTGCAAACGTGTATTTACCAGTGGCTGACCATAGTTTTAACTCTAAGTAGGTGTGATTTCCAGAATGGCTAGAAGAAACAGTGTGCCTATGTCTATCCTAAGAAAAGTGAAAATGTGAAAAAAAAAAAAAAATTTCCTGTTGAGTGTTAGTTACTAAGAGAAAACAAGCAAACTGTATCCTACCCAGCACTATCTTGGTTTTGTGTATTTTATTGCTTAGTGTGCAAACCTAGTATTGTGAATCACTAGGATTTCACATTATAGCTAGTACTTCGAAAGAGAAAGAACAGAGGCTTCCGTAAGGGTAATAAAAGATAAAATGTGTGTTTCCCTCATTAATTGCTCTGCCTGGAATATCCTCACTCCATTGTCAGAACCTAGGAGCAAAAAAAAGTAATCTGAGCAGAGTGAGAGGGCATTGCTGCTGTCCTTTGTTCTGTCTTTAAGGGATTGAGTTTGATTTGTGTTGGAGTAATCAGCAGAGCCAACATTTACAGTGCCTTCTTTGTAGCAGTCTTGGACTACAATATTTTAGGTGAATCTAAGTTCAGAAGTGGGGCAAATAGGATTCAGGGAGAAGCATATATAAAGTGTCAGATTTGACAATCATCCTCTGCTAAAAAAAAAAAAAATAAAAGTACAGCAGAAGTTAACAGACCCCAAAGACATAATTAGAATTATGTCTAGAGATGATTATAATTATATCTTGGGACCAGCAGTTAGTGTAATGGCTATGTCGCTGGACTCCCATGTAGTTGACCATGGTTCGAGTCCCGGACCCAGTGGCTTAAACTGACACTGGGTGCATGTACGTACATGCCCAAGATCCCGAGAGGAGAATAGAGGAGAAGGGATGTCGGTGAGGCCATCCCCCTTGGGGGCGATTTCTTGCTTTCTGTTCTCTGTCTCTCTCTGTCTTTCTGGCGACCACACGTGCCCTATAGCAAAAACCTCTTTTAAAAAAAATTACATCTTTATGTTGACCTGCTAAATACCTACAGTTTGAATTTCTAGTGGTTTTTTTTTTTTTTTTTGAGAGATTTTCACTGTAGGGCGCGGGCGCTCGCCAGACAGAGAGAGACATAGAGACAGAAAGCGAGAAATCACCCCCCAGGGGGGATGGTCACGCCACAATCCCTTCTCCTCCATTCTCCTCTCGGGATCTTGGGCACACATGCACACGCGCCCGGCGTGAGTTTTAAGCCACCGGGTCCGGGATGCGAACTGCGGTCGACTACGTGGGAGTCCAGCGACATAGCCATTACGCCAACTGCCGGTTCCTGAATTTCTAGTGTTTTTTACACCATCCCATGATAGGGCAAGGTGTGCAGGGTGGTTAATGGACAGGTGAAAAAAATATGTCTCAAGGAATTCAGGTGTTTTACTTGAGGTCACACATCTAGTAACTGATTAGACAAGAACAAAGATTCTAGACTGACATATCTAGGACACTTTATGTTCCTGGTTGTTATGGACTTCTGAAAGTAAAACATAGTCTTCTCATGTATCCCCAGGATGAGCCTGTTAAATATTGATTTCTTAATGAAAATAGCATGTGCTAGCATAGTATCTATATGTCAGTTTGTTAGTTTTGTAATGATTTTATCTTGGTGATTGTCTATCATACATCAAAATGTGAGCTACTTGTTTTAAATTTGTCATTGCGCTCAATAATATAGTGGCACTGTGAAGTATGCATAGTTATTATAATCACTTTATTTATGAGAAAACTGAACTTAAGTAACTTGATAATATCATGCAACTTCAAGTATCTGAACTAAAATTTGAAGCCGAGTCTGTCTGGCTGTATGATATAGTGAGGAACAAGAATAGATGTTATGAACATTTATAAGTATTATGTATACCTTGCCCTGATTCTTGCTAAGAATTTAGTCTTTCCACCCTCAATTACTATTACAAACTTTGGATGGGCTTTTTCATGAATACCTGCCTTTATATTTAAAAAAGACTTTACTTAAAAAGAGGCAGATAGTTACTCTGCCACTCTTTCTGTCTAAGGGGGGAAAGGTATATAAATATTCTAATACCCATCACATGTATCCATCATCTCTTTCTTCTTCCATCTTCTCTTTTCACCCCCGCATGTTTATACTCCAATTGGCAGCAGGTAATGAAATATAACATTTTGAAAGGTGTTACAGAATTGGAAATAATTCAGCAGCTCTTAACCTTTCCTGACTCATCACATAAGAATTATTTTAATGACTCACTCTTATTAATGTCAGAAATGTTGTGATTTCAAGAAGCAATCAGAAGTACTTTATTCTTGTTGTATTCAGCCAGGAAAATAGGCTTGGTCCCTGTTACTTTTTCAATTTCTGGGCTCTTCTTTTAGCAGAGGAAGGTTGTCAAACAAAATGTTTTTGAATATGCTTCTTCCTAGGTCCTTTGCGACTTACTTTTTTTTTTTTCTTTTTCCAAAAAATGTTTATTTATTTCTTCCATGAGGGAGAGAGAGAGTTAAAGAAAGAAAGCCAGAGAGGCATCCCCAATAGGGTCCTTATGCCATGAAATAGCGTCGGCCAGCCTGGATCTTGGACGCAGGTGTGCAGGTCATGGGTGCATAGGAGGCTCCAGGACATGGACCGAGGACCTGCCCATGTGGCCCCAGTTGCATTACTACTGTAGCCACCTGGCCTTCATAGCTTTACTTCATGCATCAATAATAATTTGTTCCATCACTTATTAAATAGTCCACTCTTTCTCTGAAAAGACTTGCATTGACTTTTCTGTTATGTTAAGCTTTTCTGTAAGTGTGGTCATGTTTCTTAGCTTCCTGACCAGAGTCCTTTATTTATTTCCCTAATAATATATATATTCCCTATAATCACCATGTAATTATCAGACCAATATTGTTTTAATGTCTTTGTTTTGTAATATCTTAATATCTGCTATGTCAAATACACTAATTGCATTTTTCCATAAATATCTTGAATATTCTTTTTTTTTGTAGTTTTGTGAACTTGTTCTAATCTTTTTAATTTTTTATTTTTTTAAATTTTGTTTTCTTTTATACATTCAATCACATTATAATTTGGCTTACAAAATGGATATTTCAACAGGTGAACATAGTACTGTTGATGAAATTACAAAATATCTTCAACAGATAAAACCACATTTCTTTGTGCCATTAATGCTTTGCCTCCCTATTTGTCTTCTAAATGTCCTTCCTTAGACTCTCCTCTTTCACACACACTATACCTGGTATTTATATCTATATACTGTGTTTCTATATCTTTTAGTCAATTAGTTTCAGTCATAGAGTATGGCCACTCAGTATATGTTAAGAGGGGACATGCAATGCCTCTTCTTCATACCCTGGCTTGCTTCACTCAGAAGTAAATCTTCCATATTCATCTACTTTCTGTCAAAAGCCAGGGTTTTGTTGTTTTTTTATGACTGAATAGTATTCCATTGAGTATATGTGCCACTGTTTTTTCTACCCATTCATCTATTCGTGGGCATTTCCATGCCTTAGCAATTGTGAATAGTGTTGTAGTAAACATCAATGTGCAAGCACTTTTTCGATTAAGTATTCTTCTGTCTTTTGGGTAGATACCAAGGAGTGGGATGGCTGGATCATATGGTAGTTCTATTTGTAGATTTTTGAGGAACCTCCAAATTGTTCTCTACAGTGGTTGGACCAATTTACCTTCCCACCAGCAGTGTAAGAGAGTTCCCTTTTCACCACTCCCCCTCCAGCACTTACTGTTTTTTTTTTTTTTTTTTTTAATTTTAGTCATTCCGACTGGAGTTAGGTGGTATTT